>NC_050445.1:116237272-116370629 GCF_903995425.1 Onychomys torridus
CAAAGTTCAGTTACACCAATGAACTAAAAAGAAAGAGGAGAAGCATCTAGAGGCACAGGAAGAAGCCCCGCTGCTTTAGGCCAGCCTGTGGTTGACAGTTATATAAGGTGTGCAGCAAAGGCACACAGGCAGCATATGGAAATGCACTCACCTAGACTTTCACTGGCCGTTCTTTCAAAAGTACTTTGCTGGACTTGTTCTGAGATTCCTGCTGTGTGTTCATAAGGACCAACAAAATGGGGGAATGGTGTTTGTGTTTTCTCATGCCGGGGAAAGAATCCACTGAAACTCTCACTCAGTTCTTGCTTGGTATGGTTCACTCACTCAGCACAGAAAATCTAAGAAGTGGAGGTCATTGGGAGCTGGTGCTGGGGAGAGGGGCTGGGGCTGGGAAGAGCAGTGTTTCATGATTACAGGATGTACTTGAAGAGGAGGAACTATATGTAGGCACAGTGAGTGAGCATTACAGTTCCATTCCTGTCTCCAATGTCTCTTGTTTGTGTCTGCATGAGCATGTGGGTACATGCATGTAAATGTGCTGGTGTGTACATGTATATAAAGGCCAATGGTCAGCCCTGGGTGTCCTTCCTCAGGAGCCACCCAACTTGCTTTTGGGAGACAAGTGTCTCTGATTGACCTGGACCTCCCTTAACTGGGTAAGAACTTTATTGACTTAGCTATCTTCCCAATCCTGTTTCTTTGTCTCCGCAAAGGGTTTCATTATATAGCCTAAGCTGGCTTTGAACTTATGATCCTCTTGTCTTAGTCTCAGAATCCCAACCTCCATTTGCAACAGCAAGTAAAAAACATGTAATTAGGAAACGATTAGTTTCCCTGTCAAAATCACCCATGAAAGAAGGCCAGACTTTACATCAGCATAAGGTGGAAACCAATGAATTCCCAAAGAAAATAAAAATTTTAAATACAGAGTTCTGGGGATGAAGAGAAGTCTTGGTGCTATAGAGCATGTGTGATGCATGCATGTGGACCAGAGTTCAGATATCAGAACTTCCTTAACAATCACTGTGTCCTATGTGCACCTGTAAGCTGAGCCCTGACCGAGATGGAGACAGAAGAGCTGCGAGGCTTGTTGACTTCCAGCCTAGCAGAAAGACACATGAGCTCCAAGATCCAGGAGAGAGCCCGCATTAAAGGAGGTTTCTCAAAGGAACAGGGAAAGAGTGATAGAGCAGGACATGCAATGACCTCCGCTAGTCCACATATGTGCACATGCACACCTGCACACACATAGACTACACTCAGACAAAGATATGTACACTGAAAGCTTCACCAAAATTCTTAGAAAATAGTAGTGTTCCACTTAATTCTACTTATGACAGTATTTTGTACACATCAAATCAATTCTCAGATTTTCTTAAAATCCTCAGATTTTGTTAAAATGATCAAAGGGAGAAAAGCATTCTTCAGGAGCAAGCTCCACTTCAAATTTCTGTTAGAGAATGCAATGAGAGAATAAACATGTTCTTAAAATCCTTCACCACATGATATGGACACACAAAGAGACCCATAAAAAGGGCAAGTTCTACTCTTCCAGAAACTCCATTACAATCTTTCTTCCATGCTGGGAAGAAAGAAAACTCACATTCAGATATGTGTGAATGGCTTGTGTAGTTTGGGGTAGGTTTTGTGTGTGTGTGTGTGTGTGTGTGTGTGTGTGTGTGTGTGTGTGTGTGTGTGTTACCTGCACATGTGTGGGTACACACAGTTGTCCACATGTGTAGAGGGCAGAGCAGGATGTCTGGTGTCTTCCTCCACTGCTTTCCATCTATGGCCTTGAGACAGATCTCCTACAGAAAGGGAAGCTCATCACGTTGGCTAGGCCGGTTGGCCAGCAAGCTCTCAGAATCTGCCCATCTTCCTCTCCACCTCTATCCTGGGGTTAGAGTCACATGCAGCCATGCCTGGCTGTTCAGCCGGGTGCTGGATATTCAAACCAAGGTCCTCACACTTGCATAGCAAGAATTCTCACACGTAAGCTATTTCCAAGCCCTTATTTTGAATTCCGTGAAACAGATAATTTTCTGTAGTCCATGTTAGTCAGGAACTTGCTTTGAGAACCAGGCTGGCTCAGGCTGTAATCTCAGCTGACCTACCTTCCAAGTTCTGGGATTACACATGTGTACCATAATGCCTGCCATGATACACATACACCCATGGAAACATATATTCATCTATGTATTTTTGTGCTCATTTGTGTCCCACTCTTGAATGAGTTTAGAATATGAAAATGAATACAGGAGAAAAGTTCCTGTTTATTTATTCTTGAGCATATAACTCCATTCCACAAATGTTCATAATGTTTTCTTCCCCACAACTTTAATTTTCATTGGGTTTCCAGAACTAACCATCTTATTGACAGAGGGAATACTGTACTATTTATGTTTCTAGGGTACTTAAACCAACACATTCATACACTGAAACACATTTTCATAGAGTGAGGGCAAGACATCTATGTCCTTTTCTTATAATTATGTGAGTGTAAATTATACTGATCTCAGAATTTCAAGTTAGTAAAGTGACATTACAAAATGTTTGCTGTAAGAAAAGAAAACGTGGAATCTAAATTTAAATATACACACATGACACATATATGCATATACATATATAAGAATGAACATATAAGGTGACAGTTTGGGGAAGAAAAATCAGTGGGAGGTGCAAAGGACACAGAGCAGAGTAGCGGGGGAGTTACTGTGAGCAAAGAGCAAGGATTATGTGCATGAAAATAGAATGAAACCTTGTCTTTGGTATGCTAACTAAATTTTCAATGAACATACTAAGGAGTAATGGGAGTAGGTACACACTGGACGAAAGAGCTCAGATTCTATCCTTTCCTTGAAAAGTGTCTTCAGTCTCCATATAACTGACATCAATTCCATCAGTAGAAAGCTCCAGGTTCTTATAGGAGTAGACAACCTGAACTTCAGCCACGCCAGGGGTCGGTGGTGTGGAGAGTGAGAGCTGATGTAGTTTATGTCCATGAATTGCAGCTAAGCAGGGTTCATTCAGTATACATGAAGATCGGAAAGTGAGGACTGAGTGGCAAGAGACCCAGGCTGGAGAGAAGAGGACCTGGCATTGGAAGGACTTAGTGTGGTAGTCCATGACAAGGAGTTGATTTTTAATTTGCAAAAGTTTAAGGTCTTGGAGAGGTCTCCCGACTTGATTTCAGTTTTAAGTAATTCACCACATTTAGAGTTTCTTGTGTAAAAATGCGTGGAGGGAAATGAGACTAGATAAGTGGACACATACAGGTCAGTAAGATCTGTACTGGGACGCTGAAAGAGGGAAGCTGTCAGCCTCTGAAGATGTACGTACGTTCGGGAGATAAAATAACCGGTTTAGTGACTCAGGGAAGGGGAGCAGAGAGTGGCAGGAAGTAAAGGGGACAACAGCCAGCACCTGTGGGGTAAGTCATAAAACCATCCAGTGGCAATGACAAGGGAAACGCCCTCAAATGGCACCTCCGCCTCCAGCATCCTAGAAGTGACAGAGCCTCTCCAGCTGGTACAAGGGCAGGGCGTCTTCAGCTTAGACCAGGTCTTTCAAGCTGTCTGGGTCTGAACAGCCACCTGTGGACTGCGGTCCCTGTGTTGAAAGGACGACTCAGTACTGGCAGCTGCGCCCCACGCTGGCCGAACTCCACCAACAGACCTGAGATCCCAGATTTCAGGGTAGCGCGAAGAACTCTGGGGGGCCACAGGGCCAAGGTGGCGGAGATCATTGAGATTCAAGGTTGCCAAGGCTGGAACAGAGCGCCTTCCCATTCTAGGATGTGGTTTCTGCCCTTCTTGTTCGGTGGGGCACTGCCAGCTACGTCCAGGATCCCACCGTGGCCACCGTGGCCGTGATGTCATCCTGGCTCACGTGGGCAACGTGACACCGCCCACTCCACGCAGGCCGGCCACCAACCGTTAGAGCAACGATCTCGGGATCATCATCAACGGCCTCAGGAGCATGCTGCAGGCTATACAGCAACCTTACTGCAAGGCACTCCGGGTCCTGTGCTTCCCTGGTGTGCAGGCCGGCCAGTCAGCCAGCTTCCACTGACCCTGGACACAGATGCAAAAGAGCTGGATTTATCAACAGCCTTTGGGGACCACAGCGCCCTCTGTAGCTCGAGTCCGGTAGGGCAGGTATGGAAGATAGAGTCCTCACCTGCAGAACCCCATTTGCTCAGGCTAGGAACAAAAATTCAGTTCTCCCACCCCACCCCAGAACCAGTGCCTTCTTTATGAAGTAGTATTTCGTGTACATTTTGCATATTGTTCAGGTATTTACTTTCACGTATGTATAGTCTCTTTCTGTTCAAAAGCAAACACTATACCTTTACAACATTTCCTCCTCTGTTCTTGCCAATGGTTGGTTTTGCGACTGTGCTCACAGGTACTAGTGACTCCTTTACTTCTTGTGACTGTCTGCTCTGTTTTCTAGAGTCTTCAGTAAGCCCTTTATCTCCTGAATATCTATGCAATATGTATGTGCAAATATACATGTATTTTTATTTCTGTTCTAGTTTCAAAAGCCTTAAGGGATTTCATTGGTTATAATTAATATAATTAAAGGTACCACAGTTCATTTAATCTATCCAGTAGTGACATTCCTTTGCATGTTAGGGAGTTGTTTGCTTGCATTTTTGTTTTGGCTGTGGTTTTGATCTCCTGTGACAGAAAATGCTGAGACTGTGTGAACATCCTTATGACCATAGAACTTTTCTAAATTCAGAGACATGGATGGAATGAAGGAAGTGTATGCTAACATTTTAAACAATTCCATCTAACTGCCAAAAAATGGCATAATACACTCATCCACTGACAGCCAGTTTTACTGGCATCACGCAGCAGGTGCCATGACACCTTTGCACAGCATGGTTTTACGTTCAGTACACACCAGAGAGAACAGAGAAAAGAGGAGTTCAAGTGCAAGACTCCCACAGCACTCAGGCAGAGGCTCCTGTGTCTGCTACAGAATCTCTGATTCACCTACAAGAGGAACCGAAAGCTGGAACACTGACGTCAGAGCAGTGGACTAAGTCCCTGAGGAGACTGCAGGAACTCATGGTGGCCGCTAATAAAAACGTTTACCTTCGTTTACCTTCCATCCACTCATGGTAATGCCCACAGCAACTTAGATCTGTGTAAGCTGACAAGAAAAGTCAGAGTTATTGGATGAGTGAGTGAAAGAATGAGCAGACACTCACTAGTCAAATCTTTTGGGGAAAGTTACATTTTAGTCAATTTAAATTCTGTGTGTGTTTACCATTCTGAAAATCATCCCATAATGAAAAACAGGTCAATATCTGTATATTGCTATTTGGAAAGGTAAAAGCTATAAGTAAACAGAGCAAAGTTTGTTTATAATTGAAGAGATTTAAACATAAATTAGGCACATACCAAATTGACATTAACTGATAAAGTAGTTTGTTGGCAATGTGTAGAAAGTATGAGACTTTAGAAAACTCAGTCCTAAATGGGATGTCTTCATCAAACCCCTGGGCTCAGGTACCAATTTGGCAGAGGAAGCAGAAAGATTGTAAGACCTAGTCTGGTACATATGTGTTTAGAATAGTTTTTAAAAGCCCAGTACTCTGGAAACTATGTAAAATTGTTTGTGACTCAAAGAACAAATAATAAAAATGCCTATAGGCATGATAATAATGTGAAAATACCATCTAGATTCATCAGGAACTATAAAAGCCAAATTAGTCTTATTTATGTGACAAAATTTTCTTGGGGAGATTCAACACACACACACACACACACACACATACACACACACACACACACTCTACCCTTCCCAGATGGGGATTCCACAACAGATCCAAGTTTGGATACCAGCAAACTCCAACTTGGTGAACAAATGAATTTTATTGGGTTTACTTACACAAATATGGGTGAGGGGTTACTTATAGGAGCATGAAATGACTCTTAAAACAGTCGCATTACTAAAGCCCACATCAGCATGGGTGACAGGTCACAAAAGCTGAAAATCTGGATCACACTGCACACACAGCCTGCAGGCAGCTCAATATACGGGGACATGTTCTTTCCAGGTGGCTCAGAGGGTCTAATCCTCTTCCTGGTAGCTCTGGTTTCTGCTTCCCAGACAGTTGGTCTGGTCTCAGCCTTCTTTGCAGCTTATCTTAGCTGAGAGTCATAGTAGTCTTTATTGTTTACTATTGGGAGGGAGGGACGTAGTGAATCTGGTCAGTTTTAGGGACTTCCTGAAGCTATTTTGAGTTGTTATTTTTCTGTCTAAAGGATCTTTCTGGCAGGATGGAATTATTTTCATTTTGGAGCGAACTGCTATACAGCAGCGTTTTACTTTAAATCTTCTAGAGCTCACCAATTTAGGGTGGGAAAAACTCACCTTAAACTGGCCCAAGAAAATCAGAGTTATTGATGAACAGAGATGATGTCAAAGACTGCTCATAAAATATTTGCAAGTGGAATTCTAGGAAGCATCAAAACAGTAATTCACCACGATGAAGTTAGCTTCACCCCAGAAATGCAGGGATGGTTCTAAATATGAAGGGCAATGAATGTAATATGTCAAATAAATGGGCTGAAGAGCAGAAATTACATGGTCATCTCAGTTTGTGTACTAAAAGCTTTTGACAAAATTAAGTGTCCTTTCATGATAAGAGCCTGGGAGACACTTGGAATAGAAGGAATATATCTCAATATAGTAACTGGTATATGACAAACCAAGAGCTAATATTACACCAAATAGGAAAAAAAATCAAGCCATTGTCACTAAATATGGGTGAAATAAGGATGTCCGCTTTTGTCACTCCCATTCAGTATTTGACCTGAAGTCTCAGCTAGAGAAAGAAGACAAGTGAACAAAAGAGAGGGTCCACGTGAGAAAGGAAGGGATCCAAGTGTCCTTATTTTCAGAGGGTGTCATGCTGTATGTGACATCAAAAGACCATCAGAAAACTCTAGGCTTGATCAACACTCAGAAAAACAGCAGAAAGCAAAATTAACACGAAGAGACTAGACCCAGAGAGTGTAAGCTCAAACTAAGTGCTGGAACTATGGACAGAAAATTGCTATAGACACCCTACAAGCTGAGAACAGGGAAGGACGCACAGCGTTCGCTTACATGGAACTGAGCACACACGATACTCATATGTGCAAACATCAAATTTCCATGAAACCGACACCTGTGGATGCTATAGGTGGATCAGGAATGCTTCTACATCTCCATATACTACCCAGCTGAGATCTATTAGAAAATGATGTATCCTTTGGGAATGTCTAGGCATCTGTCCATTGAGAGCATGCCCTGGCAGGGATAAGGTGCCCCAGCCTATCTCCTCTCTCCCATCTCTCTCCCTGTCTTGTTAAACACAAGATCTCTTGCACCTCCATCAGCCTTGAACTTACTATGCAGGTAAGGATGTCCACGGACTTCTGATCCTTCTCCCTCCACAAACACTGGGTTTATGGGAAAGTATCCGCATGTTAAGGATCATAGGATGCTGGAGGTAGAGCAGTGGGCTTTGTGCAAGCTAGGCAAGCAACGGAGGTGCATCCTCAGTGTCCCTCTTTGTCTTGTTTGCCCAGTCTATGAGGGAGAAACTTGCTATGCTGAGTGTTCCTTGCCATGACACTCTTCTTTACTACAGGACAAAAATCCACAGGACCAAATGACTGGTTGTGGACTGAAGCCTCCAGCACTGGGATCCAATATAAGCCGTTTTCTCTTCATAGCTAGCTCTCTCTCCTGTTTCACAAGACGGAAATCTCCCTACCATACCACACTTCCCTCAATATATTACTATACCACTTTTACCTGTTAGTAGTGCATCTTCTCCCCAAGGGTTCACATCTCACCTTCTTGTCTTTTGCATCGCAGTGGGCTCATAGCCAAGGGGTCAATACTGTTTGCCTTTAAAATGCATCACACTTCTCACAAACACCCTCACTCCCCAGCAGAATTCAAGACAGCCTTGTGCAGTGCTGTGGCACACGGAGCTCACACCTCTCAAAGGTTTATTTCCCTCTGCTGCTTCTTAGCCCTAGTCCCTGGCATCCTGAAAGAAGAACTGAATTTTCCTTCTTCACTGTTCCTGGAGTGTGGATACAGACTTGAACATGATAGTTACTAAATGAATGAGGGCATCGGCCTTGATGCTTCTGGCTCTGACTGCATGGTAGAAGGTGTGAGTTGGGATCCTGCCCCACCGAGTTCCTCTCTCATAAATAGCCTTGGTGACAGCAGGAGAAGCCTGTGTGTGGTGACTGCCGGGTTTATGTTTATGCAGAACCCTTGGATAAGCGTCTCACTCATAACTACTTAAAGTCTTCTAGTGATAATCTAAATATCCAGGCTGTTTGTGTTCTCACCCTTTAAGTCAAATTCTACTCAAGAGCTATTTCGCATTATGTTCTCAAGGGGTACAGGCGTTCCTAGTGACTTCTCCACCGCTGGGGCTTCCTTACTATTAATGTCCCCAGATGGATTTGTTCGCTGAATTTATTTGAGTCATCATTGCATCTGGTGTTTTATCTTCTCTAATATTTTTCAAAAAGATTTATTTATTATGGATACAGAAGAGGGCGCCAGATCTTATTATACAGTTGGTTGTGAGCCACCATGTGGGTGCTGGGAATTGAACTCAGGACCTCTGGAAGAGCAGTCGGTGCTCTTAACCTCTGAGCCATCTCTCCAGCTCTAATATTTTAAGAAGAGGTCTGTGATAGACATTCGTTCTGTGCTAGACCACTGGGATGGCTGTTGCAGGGATTAGATATTCTCTCTCTCTCTCTCTCTCTCTCTCTCTCTCTCTCTCTCTCTCTCTCTCTCTCTGACCCAATCTTCGTCTTTGTCTTCTACCACAGAGGGAATGAAGAATTTTACGAACCTGGCCACAAACTCAAATTCAACCAAGACTTTTCTTGTGCTTGCTGCGTCGCCTGTGGACATGCCATCATCTGCATGGTGCTAGCCATTATAAAGGGCAACACAGAAGAGGACTTCCCCTTATACAACAAATTTTAACGTGAGAACCGGCAGCTTCCACCTCCTTTCCAGTGATGGCTCCCTCACTCATCCTGCCTCCTCTTCATGTTTCTCATCTTTGCAGACAGTATGGAACTTGACATTGTCATCTTTTAACGAGGTTTCTGGTCGCTCACACACATGCTTGTCCTTTCAAAGACATGGGGACCACAGGTGGTGGTGTCACAAATAAGGAATTTCATGAGTAGGAGACTTGGTTCTGTCTGTGCCCACATGGCCCAGCTGTTAGACCTAAGAGTTGGCAGGTGAGCAGGGTGTGTCCACATCGGTGAGTGTTTGGACTGCTTTTTCTCTGATCAGGCAGCTAGTCCCAGGCTTATCACTGGTGTGTGGCAGAGACCAGGTCCCTCTTCTCCTCTTCCTGTAGTCTGTAGGAAAGGGATTTCCTTCTTAGCCTTCACTATGGCCACACAATCGCCAGATGAGTATGGACTAATTGCTGTCTGTGTGGATTATCTCATAAGACCTTTCCTGAGCTGTTCATCGTCTTTGGGTAGGCATATGAATACGAAATTTCAGAGCTGTCACAGGGAAGGACTCCTAAAGCCTCAGTGAAGACTGCTTATCTGTCATGGCTAGTCTACACTTTAGGATCCCGGGATCTGAAGAGGTGCCCATGACTCTGAGGAGCACAGGGGCTCAGGAGGGATTTCCCTGGCAGAATTTCCTTATCTACACAATGTGCATCGAGTAGGTGCCTTGCTATCCAGTTGTAGTCTACAGAAGAGCAAACTCAGGGTTAGAAATGAGCCTGAGTTTTAGTTTGTAGTGACAGTTCCCAGGCTTTATAACTCCTATTTCAGGCTCCATTCTAGAACATGGGTTCTTTTTGTTTTTCATATAGACTTACAGAAGGCACTCTCTTGAGATCAATGTAAATCTCCCTCTCCATTCCTCCCTCCATAAAAGACTGACTCTAACCTCTTCTGCATTTGTCTTCCCAGACAGACAGACGTACATCAGTCCTCACCCTGAGTATCTTAGGAGTCCATCAGCCATGAAACCCTGAGTCCCCCTCCATGTTGTCCCCCTCCCACCTCCCGTGCTGCCAGACAGGGTTGAAGGTTAGCAACGTCCCTGGGGGAAGCATCCCACTCAGTGACAGCAGCACTAACAACCCCTGTCTCTGCTGTCTTTGCCCAAAGCTATCTGAGGTGGAGTGTAGCCCTGACTGAGAGTTCCTGTGCCAATTACTGTACAAGCAGAGATCCGAACTGTGACTCGAGAGTGGAGGAAAGGGACAAATGATTCATTTCTGTTTTCAGTAATGAGTGTGGACTGTTTCCTCTAGGTTCTGGTGGTCCACTAATGCCATCCACAGCCTCCTGAATGCTGGGTTGACAGGTATGCGCCACTCAGAGACCTGGGGTTTACTTTCAAGTGCCTGCTTCTAGAGAGGATCAGAGGCCTCTCTACCCGGGCATAGGGAGAGGGAGACAAGGACTTTCAAGGGGTGCCTCTTCTCACTTCAGGGACCTCTGGAACCTGCCTCCAGGGGTCATGTCTTTCCTGGGTATTTGCACATTTTCTGGTCTGTTTCCTTAGACTTTAGAGAAGTTTCTTAAAGGCAACAGGTTCTGATCATCTGCCACCGCTGCAATGAGAAAGAACATCCTCATGGTGGGGTGTCATTGCCACTGTGTTCTACCTGGAATCTGTAGAGCAGGACAGAGTGCCTGAGACCAAAGTCATAGTCCCTGAGCATTGGGTGGGAGAGGAGCTCATGCTGTCTCTGCAGAGCAGAACAGAGGACGGGATGCCAGGGCAGAGGTTCACATCCTGTCGGAGACACTGCACCTCTCCTGACCTGTCTCCTTTCTCCTTTAGCTGACATTAGACCTATCCCGATTCTCTATTTCTGCTTTGTGTTGCAGACTCAATAAAATTGTCTCTCCTGAAGCTGAGCCATTGAAGCCCCAGGACCTAAGAGGCCCATGAGTATGAATGGCATGCGGCAGACAAGGTCAGTGTGAGCAGCACAGAGATAGGAGGGCAGTGTGTTGTCTTCCCAGAATGTGCCCTGGGTTGTGCTGTGCCCCATCAGTGGAGGTTTTTATTTAATGGGAAAGTTCATTTGGGGGCCCACAAAGACCAGTTACTCAAAAAAGCTGCTCACCAAATGGTAATACAGTTTGAGCCTATGTGTCCAAGAGGATGACTTGAGGAGAGATGGCTGTGACCTTTCTGTCATATCAAGCAAGAAAGAAACTTGACCACAGTGAACATTGTCACCAGATCATAAAGTGTTTTAGATCTCAGGAGTGGGAAGTTTGGATCATGTGCTTATTCCTAAACTTTGTGTAGTCACTGACCTTCCCCAGTGGAAGTCTTTACCTTAATCTCTATCATTCTAATTATGAATAAGACTTGAGATTCAAAAGCTGGGGTGACAACGTGTGAGCTCAGAGAGGCTGAGTAGCAACTAGCTACTCTCTCTCTTTGCTGGCGTCCACAGGAGACCCAAGCTTCTGCTTCGCCAACCAAATATCCTGCACCACCCCAACTCCCAGCTACTCTTCCTCCCTGTCTCTCCCAGAGACACTCTGAGGCTGAGTGATTGCTTTCTGTCAACTAGCTGCTAACACAGCCTCCTGACTCATGGTAATTTTATTTAATGAACACAAATAGAAACTCAGGTTCACTGTGTGATCGAATATCCCCCAACAGTGCAGACAGCATGGAAACATGGGGGAAAATACTGAACTAAACTCTGGTATCATAGCATTCCTCTTGGCCCTGATATACCTGGGGTTGTCATTTTGGACAGACATTTCCTCTTTCACTAAGTGGATCTTCACCTTCCACCAGGGAATAACTGACAGGCTTCTCTGAGCTCCCTGGAGTATTGAGCGTTTAGGAGTACAGAATAGAGAAGGAACCCGGCGAGTTCCCCAGTGTTTCAACAGAAGCAGAGAAAGAACTGGTTTGCAGACAGACACACTCAGAGCCAAGATGCTTCACTGCAGGAGCAGCCCTCCACTCAGTTTTCCACATTAGCATGTCCATGTTGGTGCCGTTCAGCAGTCATGTTGGGATATGAGGGAAATGCCACATCTGCCACCCTCCATGAGCAGGGTCTCCTTGGCAGACATGGAGAGGCAGCTGTGTCCCGCTCAGGGCTCAGTGTGCGAATCTCCTGGACCTGAGGTTCACAGTTCGGACTGGACCTTCAGGAGAGAAAAGGAGACTGTGTTTCTGTCTAGGTCACAGGAGCATCTGTGCTCCCTGCTGTGACCCTCCAAACAAACTCTCTAAAAGTACTGTCATCTCAACACATGTGGTCTGAGGCAGCTGGGTCACCACACTTCATGGCTAGCTTCTGTTTCATACTGAGGTCCTAGCAAGTCTGCTCTATGAAGAAAAATTCTGTTATGTTTTAAAGGAATCTTTTCTTCATGGTAAAATTCATTGTAAATTCATGACAAAAAGCATTGATTCAATCACATTTTTACAAATTTAAAATTTTTTTTAAAGTGTGTCACTCTACACTGCAGGTTGACTACCCTTCTGCCTCAGTCAAGAATTACATGGCCATAGTGGTCATTACTTTAGCAATGTACACATTTAAATAAATAAATGTAAGTTCCCAGACGAACAAAGGAATCTGCTTTCCCAACTACTTGTTTATCTGGTGACAGGCAATAGCCTTATTAAAGCCTGGAGCTCAGACCACCAGAGCCCTCAGGTGCTACAGAATACTTGAAAGCTGGAGCCTCAAGTGAGCCAATTCCCACTGGAATTAAAAAAAAGAGGTAATTTGCACGCCAACACATGTGGCGAATTAAGGTCCCAAGGCCTTTTTTCTGTGTTTAAAACAGTTAACTCTATATCGTTTTGTCCAAGGGGCTACACCTCACCTCACTTTTTCTTACTTTGCCAGTGGGATCACAGAGAACAGGACAATACTGTGACCAGTTTGTCTTTAGAGTGCATCACATTTTTGAAATTAAACACCCTCATTCCTGAGCCATGTTCAAGATAGGCTTGTGCAGTGCTCTGGTCCATGGAGCTCATTCATGGCTCTCAAAGTAGTGTTTCCTTTTCCTGCCTCTCAGCCCTAGATCCTTAAACAACAGGGAGAGAGTTTTCCTTCCTCGTTGTCCCTCAAGTGTGCCTGAAGACCTGAGCATGAGAGATACTAAGTTCATGAGCACACCCATCACAACGCCTTCTGCTTCCAGCAGGGATTGCACTGTGGAAGACGTGAGTTGTGCTCCCTCCAAGCTTAGGTGCTCCCTCCTTACTAGTGACATCAGGGGAAGCCTGTGTGGTGACTCTGGGTTTATGCTCATACACAACCCTGTGACCTGTGCGCAACCACTAACAGCTCCTTAAAGTCTTCTAGTGCTGATCTCCACAAACAGGCAGTGTGTAAGCTCTGCTTCTTAATGCAAAGCTACCCAAGAGCTCCTTCACATTATGTTTTCAAGGGGCACACACACTGCTAGTCCCCACACCACCACGTTACTACCATATTAAGGGTATGCCAGGCTGAGTTTGTTCACTACATTTGTTGAGCTAAACAACTCGATGTGGTGTTTTGTTTGATCTAATTTCTTTAGTGAGTGGTCACACACACACACACACACACACACACACGCACACACGTGTGCTCGCGCACACACGCGAGGACACACAAGCGCGCACACACACGTGCATACGCGCATGCACAAACACACACACTCACACACACACACACATACACATGAACACACAGAGTATGCTAGACCACTGGATGGCAGGATGGCAGGAGATGGGTTTTCATGTTCCCTGTCTTCTCTTTTCTCTCTTAGAACAGCTCCATTTTTATACATGAAAATCTCCTGCCCCAAGAGTGATTCCAAATTTTACATGCTTCTGGCCAGTGTGTTGAAATAAATAACAAATCATCCTGGGCCTCTTACATTGTCTTGGGGAAAAACACACTAGGAATGGCAGCAGCCCACCATAAACATGGACCTCCAAAAGATGCCTTCATGCTTTACCACCAATTTTTAGTGTGAGAACGGGCAGCTTCCACCTCCTTTCCTGTGACGGCTCCCTCACTCATCCTGCCCTCCTCTTCATGTTTCTCACCTTTGCAGACAGTATGGAACTTGACATTGTCATCTTTTAATCACACACAAGCTTGTCCTTGCTACTCAAAGACATGGGGACCACAGGTGGTGGTGTCACAAATAAGGAATTTCATGAGTAGGAGACTTGGTTCTGTCTGTGCCCACATGGCCTAGCTGTTAGACAAAAGAGTTGGCAGGAAAGGTATAAGTAGGGTGTGTTCGGATTGGGTACTAGTTACAGGCTTATCGTTGTATGTGGCAGAGCCAGATTCCTCTTCTTTTTATCCTGTAATTCATTGAGTGGTATAGGAAAGATGTTAGCCTTCCCTGTAGCTACACAGGCACCAGAGGACTGTGGACCACCTAAGCAGATGTGTGTGGATCTCAGGAGCTCAGACACTGAGGAGGGGTTTCCTGGCATGACTTCACTGATCTTCACAACTCTGTGTGTGCTGAGTAGATACATTACCTTCTTGTTTCACAGAGCGGGAGGATAAACTCAGGTTTAGGATGAGCTCAGGTTCCACCGTTTGCATTTCCCAGGTTGTGCAATTCCTACATCAGAGTTCATTCTGGAACATAGGTCCATTTTTGGTATTCTGTAAGAGGAAGGCAGTCTCTTAAGATCGTAGTAAAACTCCCTCTCATTTCCTCCTGCTCCAAAGACAAGTCACTCTTACCAGGGACTCATGTGTCCTCCCAGACATCAGTTTGTCACACTGAGTTTCTGAGCACAGCCTCCTCTCAAGCAGTTTGTGACACAGCCATGAATCTTTCCTGGTTCTAGGACTGAGTGAGTGTTGAAGCAGGTTAGCAGCATCCCTGGGTCCAGCATCACCATAGGTCTCCACAGCACAGCTCCTCCTAGCTCTGAGAACCCCCTCTGTCAACTGTCATTACCTATTGATCTCTAAGGCGAGGTTGTGTCTTGTTGAGAATCAATACACTAAGGTGCTGGATGAGCAAAGATCCATGTTGTTGCTCAAAGTTTCCCTGGTTCTGTCTGGCTCCCATGGCCCCATGGTCTGCAGCCAGGCAGACCCAGGTAAACACACAGAGGCTTATATTAATTAAAACTGCTAGGCCATTAGCTCAGGCCTACCGCTGACTAGCTCTTACACTTAATTTAAACTAAGCCCATTTCTGTTCATCTATATGTCACCACATGTTCCGTGGCTTTACCGTGTACCATTCCATGCTGCCCCCTGGACAGTGGGCTGGTGTCTCCTTACTCAGCCTTCCTCTTCCCAGAATTCTCCTTGTCTGCTTATCCTGCCTGTACTTTCTTTCCTGCCTGGCTACTGGCCAATCAGTGTTTTATTAAACACTGTGTAAAAAGCATTATCCCACAGCATCTCCCATTTTCTGTTTACTTAAAAGGAAGGTTTTAACTTTAACATAGTAAAATTATATATAACAAAACAGTTATCAAGCAAGAATTACAGTTACAATATCTATATATATTTGGCACATTCAAAGAAAATATTTTATTTATCCCATATTTGTGAGTCTAAAGTTTCATATCTAATTTATCTTTTACCATAAGCAAGGAAAATTATAAATATCTAGTCTTCAACTACATCAAAGAACTCAGAAGGATATAATATTACCTAAGTAAACAGGAAATGCATTGTAAGCAACTTGTAAAAATCTAGAATGACAGAGACAGCTGGCTGCCTGGAAAGTTACCCAAAGTTCTTCTGCAATGTTGGGGCATCCATTCTTTAGCCTACAGGCCTAGAGTCTCTCAGTCACTTCTTTCTGTGTCCTGTAGAATGTCTGGCAGTTTCCTCTGTGAAGCAGGAACTTGAAGGACCATCTCATCTTTCAAAGTTCAGTGGTCATCTTCCTATGGGTCCTGCATGTCAACATTTTGTCAAGCAGTCCAGGGAAGAACAGTTTCTTGCTCAAATGGCTATTTATGACAAAAAGAAGATAAATTCCATATGGAGTGTCTTTGACACCCATCTTTCTCTTTGAAGTAAGTGGTGCTGTCAGGAGCAAGTGTGTCTCATTGTCCAGAAAAGTCTTAAGTTTCTAAAAACCTTATTTATTTATTTATTTATTTATTTATTTATTTATTTGTTTGTTTGTTTATTTATTTATTCTTTATTATTATGTGTTTTAAATTTTATACATCAGCCATGGGTTCCCCTGTCCTCCCCCTCCCGCCGCCACCCCCACCTTCCAGCACCTCCCCTCCATTCCCATGTCCTCCAGGATCAAGGCACCCCTGGGGATTCATTTAAACCTGGTGGATTCAGTACAGGCAGGTCCTGTCCCCTCCTTCCAGGCTGAGCAAAGTGTCCCTGTGTAAGCCCAAGGTTTCAAACAGCCAGCTCATGCACTAAGGACAGATCCTGGTCCCACAGCCTGGGTGCCTCCCAAACAGTTCAAGCTATTCAATTGTCTCACTTATCCAGAGGGCCTGATCCAGCTGGGGGCTCCACAGCCTTTGGTTCATAATTCATGTGCTTCCATTCGTTTGGCTATTTGTCCCTGTGCTTTTTGCAATCTTGGATTCAACTATTCACGCTCTTGCAGAACCTCCTTTTTCTTGACAGTTGGACACCTGGAGCTCCACCTAGGCCCTGGCTGAGGATCTCTGCATCCACTTCCATCAGTTATTGGACGAGAGTTCCAGCACGACAGTTAGGTTGTTTAGCTATCTGATCACCGGACTAGGTCAGATCAGGCTTTCTCTCGACCAGTGCCATCAGTCTACAGAGGATGTATTATTGTGGATTTCTGGGGACCTCTCAAGCACTCTGCCTATTCCTGTTCTCATGTGGTCTTCATTTATCATAGTCTGTTATTCCTCATTCTCCCTTTCTGTTCTTGATCCAGCTGGGATCTCCTGATCCCCTAAGCTTTCTTTCCCTCAAATCTTGCCCTTCATTACTCCCACTGTCGTCCAGGTTGTTCATGTAGATCTCATCCATTTCTCTGTCATTGGGTGATCCTTGGGTCTTTCCTAGGGTCCCGTTTTCTAGGTAGCCACCCTGGAGTTGTGTAGCAGTCTAGTCATCTTTGTTTTACATCTAGTATCCTCCTATGAGTGAGTGCATACTGTGTTTGTCATTCTGAGTCTGGGTTACCTCTCTCAGGATGATTTTTTTTTTTGATCCATCCATTTGCCTGCAAACCTCATGATGTCATTGTTTTTCTCTGCTGAGTAGTACTCCATTGTGTATATGTACCATATTTTGTTTATCCATTCTTCAGTTGAAGGGCATCTAGGTTGTTTCCAGGTTCTGGCTATTACAAACAAAGCTGATACGAACATAGCTGAGCATGTATCTTTGTGATATGGTTGAGTATTCCTTGGGTATACCAAGAGTGGTATGGCTGGGTCTTGAGGTAGTTCAATTCCCAATTTTCTGAGAGACTGCCATACTGACTTCCACAGTGGTTGTAGCTGGATTTATGTTGAGGTCTTTGATCCACTTGGATTTAAGTTTTGTGCAGGGTGACAGATATGGATCTATTTGCAGGCTTCTACACATTGACATCCAGTTATGCCAGCACCATTTGTTAATGATGCTTTTTTTTCCCATTGTACATTTTTGGCTTCTTTGTCAACAATTATATGTTCATAGGTGTGCGGGTTAATGTCAGGTTCTTCAATTTGATTCCATTGGTCCACATGTCGGTTTTTATGCCAGTACCAAGCTGTTTTTATTACAGTAGCTTTATAGTAGAGCTTGAGGTTGGGGATTGTGATGCCTCCAGAGGTTGTTTTATTGTACAGGATTCTTTTGGCTATCCTGAGTTTTTCGTTTTTCTATATGAAGTTGAGTATTATTCTTTCCAGATCTGTGAAGAATTGTGTTGGTAATTGGATGGGAATTGCGTTGAATCTGTAGATTGCTTTTGGTAAGATCGCTATTTTTACTATGTTAATCCTGCCTATCCATGAGCATGGGAGATCTTTCCATCTTCTGACATCTTCTTCAATTTCTTTTTTCAGGGACTTAAAGTTCTTGTCATATAGGTCCTTCACATGCTTAGTTAGAGTAACCCCAAGGTATATTATATCATTTGTGGCTATTATAAAGGGTGATGTATCTCTGATTTCCTTCTCAGCCTGTTTGTCTACTGTGTATAGGAGGACTACTGATTTTTTTGAGTTGATCTTTTATCCTGCTATGTTGCTGAAGGTTTTTATTAGCTGTATCAGTTCCTTGGTTGAATTTTTGGGGTCACTCATGTATACTAACATGTCATCTGCAAATAGGGAAAGCTTGACTTCTTCCTTTCCAATTTGTATCCCCTTAATCTCTTTATGTTGTCTTATAGCTCTGGCTAGAACTTCAAGTACTATATTGAATAAGTAGGGGGAGGGGATAGCCTTGCCTTGTTCCTGATTTTAGTGGTATTGCTTTGAGTTTCTCTCCATTTAATTTGATGTTGGCTGTTGGCTTGCTGTAGGTTGCCTTTATTATGTTTAGGTATGTTCCCTGTATTCCTGATTGCTCCAAGACTTTTATCTTGAAGGGGTGTTGGATTTTGTCAAACGCCTTTCTGCATCTAGTGAGATGATCATGTGGTTTTTTTCTTTGAGTTTGTTTATATGGTGTATTACATTGACGGTCTTTCGTATGTTGAACCACCATTGCATCCCTGGGATGAAGCCTACTTGATCATGGTGGATAATTGTTTTGATGTGTTCTTGGAGTCTGTTTGCCAGAATTTTATTGAGTATTTTTGCATCAATGTTCATGAGGGATATCGGTCTGTAGTTGTCTTTCTTTGTTGCATCTTTGTTTGGTTTAGGAATCAGGGTAATAGTAGCCTCATAGAAGGAGTTTGGTAATATACCTTTTGTTTCTATTGTGTGGAACAATTTAAAGAGTATTGGTATTAAGTCTTCTTTGAAGATCTGGTAGAATTCTGCAGTGAAACCATCAGGTCCAGGGCTTTTTTTGGTTGGGAGACTTTTAATGACTGATTCTATTTCCTTAGGGGTTATTGGACTATTTAAATGGTTTATCTGGTCTTGATTTAACTTAGGTATGTGGTACCTATCCAGAAAATTATCCATTTCTTTTAGATTTTCCAGTTTTGTGGAGTAGAGGTTTTTGAAGTATGACCTGATGATTCTCTGGATTTCCTCATTGTCTGTTGTTATGTCCCCGTTTTCATTTATGATTTTGTTAATTTGTATGCTCTCTCTCTCTGTCTTTTGGTTAGTTTGGATAAGGAATTGTCTGTCATGTTAATCGTCTCAAAGAACCAACTCTTTGTTTCATTAATCCTTTGTATTGTTCTCTTTATTTCTATTTTATTGATTTCAGCTCTCAATTTGATAATTTCCTGGCATCTGTTCCTCCTGGGAGACTTTTTTTCTTCCTGTTCAAGGGCTTTCAGGTGTGCTGTCAAGTCACTAGCGTGAGATTTCTCCAGCTTCTTTATGTGGGCATTCAGTTCTATGAGTTTCCCTCTTAGCACTGCTTTCATAGTATCCCATAATTTTGGGTATGTGGTGTATTCATTTTCACTGATCTCTAGGAAGTCTTTAATTTCTTTCTTTATTTCTTCCTTAGCCCATTGGTGATTCAGCTGAGCATTATTCAGTTTCCATGAGGTTTAGGATTTCTGTAGGTTTTTTGTTGTTGTTGTTGTTGAAATCTAACTTTAAACCATGGTGGTCTGATAGAACACAGGAGGTTATTCCAATTGTTTTGTATCTGTTGAGATTTGCTTTGTGGCCAAGTATGTGGTCGATTTTAGAGAAGGTTCCATGGGGTGCTGAGAAGAAGGTATATTCTGTTTTGTTTGGGTGGAATGTTGTGTAGATATCGATTAAGTCCATTTGAGCTATAACATCAGTTAAGTCCATTATGTCTCTGTAAAGTTTTAATTTGGCCAATCTGTCCAGAGGTGAAAGTGGGGTGTTGGAGTCTCCCACTCTTAATGTGTGGGGTTTTATATGTGATTTAAGGTTTAGTAATGTTTCTTTTCCATATGTGGGTGCCCTTCTGTTTGGGGCATAAATGTTCAGAATTGAGACTTCATCTTGGTGGATCTTTTCTGCCGTGAGTATGTAATGTCCTTCATCATCTCTTTTGATTGATTTTAGTTTGAAGTCTATTTTGCTGGATATTAGGATGGCTACACCAGCTTGCTTCTTAAGACCATTTGATTGGAAAGTCTTTTCCCAGCCTTTTATTCTTAGGAGGTGTCTGTCTATGAATTTGAGGTGTGTTTCTTGTGTGCAGCAGAAAGATGGGTCCTGTTTTCGTATCCATTCTGTTAGTCTGTGTCCTTTTATAGGTGAATTAAGTCCATTGATATTAAGGGATATTAATGACCAGTGATTGTTCGTTCCTGTTGTTATTTTTATTTTTTGGTGGTAGTGTGTGTGTACTTCTCTTCTTTGTGGTTTACTGCTGTGGTGTTATCTATTGCCTGTGTTTTCATGGATGTATCTGCCTTCCTTAGGTTGGAATTTTCCTTCTAGTGCTTTCAGTAGGGCTGGGTTTGTGGATAGGTATTGTTTAAATCTGGTTTTGTCTTGGAAGGTCTTGTTCACTCCATCTATGATGATTGAAAGTTTTGCTGGGTATATTAGTCTAGGCTGGCATCCATGGTCTCTTAGTGTCTGCATTATATCTGTCCAGGTCCTTCTGGCTTTCAAAGTCTCCATGGAGAATTCGGGTGTTATTCTGATGGGTTTGCCTTTATAAGTCACTTGGCCTTTTTCCTTTGCTGCCCTTAATAGTCTTTCTTTTTTCTGTACATTTAGTTGTTTAATTATTATGTGGCAAGGGGACTTTTTGGGGGGCTCTAGTCTGTTTGGTGTTCTATAGGCTTCTTGTATTTTCATAGGCATTTCTTTTTTTAAGTTGGGAAAGTTTTCTTCTATGATCTTGTTAAATATATTTTCTGTGCCTTTGAGTTGGTATTCTCCTTCCTCTATCCCTATTATTTGTAGGTTTGGTCTTTTCATGGTGTCCCAAATTTCTTGGACATTTTGGGTCATTACTTTGTTGGTTTTAGTGTTTTCGTTGACTGATGAATCTATTTCTTCAACCGTTTCCTCAACACCAGAGATCCTCTCTTCCATCTCTTGCATTCTGTTGGTTATTCTTGCCCCTGAAGTTCCTGTTTGTTTACTCAGATTTTCTATTTCCAACATTCCTTCTGCTAGTGTCTTCTTCATTTTTTCTATTTCCCTCTTCAGGTCTTGGATTGTCTCCCTTGCTTTTTCATGATTTTCATTCAGGGATTTATTGTTTTCTTCTGCTTTAATTGTCCTTTCCTCTAGTTTTTTATAGCGTTCTTCCCATTTTTTTGTTTGTCTGTTCCTCTAGTTTATTTTTGATTTCTTCTGTATAAGGCTCTAGCCTCTTCATGATGTTACTTATAAGGTTGTTTTCTTCTTCTTCCATTCTGTGATGGTCAGGTCTAGCTGTTGGAGAAGGGCTAGGTTCTGGTGGTGCTGTATTGCTCTTTATTTTGTTGTATGTACTTCTGCCTTGACGTCTGCCCATCTCCTCTTGTGTTCCTTCATGGTCTAATCAGTGTACTTGGTCCAGAGAGAGTTGACAGATTTAGGGAGCTCTCTCTGGTCCAGATGGAAGCTCTGGGACAGATGGGATCGCTGGTCCAGATGAGAGTGCTGGCTGGATAGGAGCTGGGGGCTAGACTCTGAGTCTCGGGAAGTCCCTGGGGTCTCCTTATTTAGTTCAGGTGGGAGCTCCTCTTGTCCAGATGGGAGTTCCTCTGGTCTCTGGTCCAGATGGGAGTTCCAGGGCAGGATGGAAGCTTGTTGGTGGTCTCTGATTCTCAGGAAATGGCTGGGGTCTCCAGAAGATGGGTGTGCGGACAGGGTGTGGAGACTGCAGTGTCTGCCTGCAGTCTTGGAAAAGGGGAGCCTTCCCGCTGGGCCCGCCGAATGGCAGGAAACTGGGGCCAAGTTGGTCAGGTCCTCCTGGGGTGGCCTGTGTCCAGCAGTGGGACCCAGGCGTAGTTGCCTCTCTGACTATAAACCAGGCACTCACCTCTGGTCCAGATGGGAGTTCTGGGGCCCTAAATACATTTAAAATGCCATATTCTGTAGGTCTTTGAAGTGTTTGAAGATTTTCTACCTAATTGAATTATATCTATGTATAGCTAGAAAACTAAACATGACTGTGTTTGTCTATCACAGAAGACTAATTATTAATCTGTATTTCTTAATTATCCATTACAATTTAAATGAGCTGTGCAAACATAATACCTTGAACAATAGTAGAAATATATATATATACAGTATAACAAATTAACTTTAAATTTGTATCAATAAACTAAAATCCATAGCAATGTAAAACATTTCAAAGAAGTTGTTGCTCTTTAAAATTAGATTCACTAATCTACTCTTTCATCCTACTATATCTATAACATCCTTTTTTTTTTTTTTTTTTACTTTAGAAAGAGATTGACTAAGACCAATAACAATTTGTAAACTAACAACCCATACAAAAACAAATATCCATAATCCATTTTTTGGGAATGTGGTTATAGTTTTCTGGCTACTTCCTGTTGATAGAGGGTGCTGCATTCTTATGGGGATCCTGAGAAAATTAAGAATTATAATTAAAATCATGGCTGTAGTCTGTGAGGATGAATTATCTCAGCTAGTTGCTTTGAAGCTGATTTTGGATGTTGGATGATCTAGGCCATGGTGTCATTGGTGACCTTTCAGGGGAATCTTGGCTGATCAATTCTGACGTATCTTACCCTGGAACAAATCCATAGCTTCTTGCTTTCTGTGGAAACAAAAGCAGAGCCTCCTTTCCAAAGCAACATAACCTTAAATCCACATTTTGAAGTCAATATACCTCTAAAATATACATATTGGTTTAACTGAGCGGGCTTTATAATCAAATATCTTTCTGCAGTTAAAAATCCCAAAGACAGCCGGGCGGTGGTGGCGCACACCTTTAATCCCAGCACTTGAGAGGCAGAGGCAGGCAGATCTTTGTGAGTTCGAGGCCAGCCTGGTCTACAGAGCCAGATTCAGGAAAGGGGCAAAGCTACACAGAGAAACCCTGCCTCCAAAAAAAAAAAAAAAAAAAAAAAAGAATCCCAAAGACAATATAATCCAGACTCTCTGCACAATTTCCATCTTTATGTGGCTTATTTTTATATAACTTTTGCTGTCTCTTTAAAAGATTTTATTTTTTCAAACTATTTCTTTCTGGGAAACAGTGGGTCTATGCTTTCATTTAGCAGCATATAGCCCAGAAGCCTCTTTTTTTCCCCTTGTAGCAGCAAAAGCTAAATTTGGCACAATGCAGTGCACTGTGCTGCTTGGAGACACCACTGTGTACCACGGCAGAAATCTGCCATGCTGCACTCAAACCCACAGGCCCCTGTGAACCTGCCATATTGTAGCTCATAGCTTGCCTGAAAGACACATCTAGGAAGCTGTTTTTTAGCTCTGCTTTAGAATCTTTTATTTTAAAGCTTTCTCAAGTTTTAGGTGGAAACACTTGCGCCATGTTTTGGTGCCATTTGTAGCTGAATGTTTTCCTGGTCCTGTCCAGCTACCTGCAGCCTCATGGTCTGCAGCTGCTCAGACCCAAGTAAAGAGACCCAGGCTTATATTCATTAAAACTGCCCCACCAGGCCTACCGCTGACTAGCTCTTACACTTAATTTAAACTCAGCCCATTTCTGTTCATCTACGTGTCACCACATGTTCCCTGGCTTTACCGTGTACCATTCCATGCTGATCCCTGGACGGTGGGCTGGTGTCTCCTTACTCAGCCTTCCTCTTCCCAGAATTCTCCTTGTCTGCTTATCCTGCCTGTACTTTCCTGCCTGGCTACTGGCCAATCAGTGTTTTAGTAAACCAGTGTACAAAAGCATTATCCCACAGCACTGTATTGTTATTGGGAGTGGAAGAAAGAGCCCGCTGTCTTTATCTCCTGTTTGGAAGTTGAGCAGTATGGCCTGTTTCTTTGAGGTTCTAGGGATCATTAATTGTATCCCCAGTCCCCTTAGTTCTGGGATGATAAGCAAGCACCACATCAGCTTAGCCACACTTCTTGATAGCTGCTGTTTGCAGAGGGTGCAGGTTGACTGAGAGTGTGAGCCTCTCTCTCTCTTCAGGCACTGGGATGGAAGGGATTCGGGATTTCGGGGTGTGCCTCCAGACATCTCTGAAATACTTTGTACAGAAACATGTTTCCTCAGGACCTCATTTAGACATTTGGACCTTTTCTGTAGTCTTAGTGACTCTGCTCTATTCTCTTAGATGTTTTGTTGAGAAACTGAAAAAAGACAGTACACATGGAAACACTGTTACCACTGGGAGAAGAAACAACATCCTCAGGTGGATCTTCAGGGAACCAGTATCCTCAAGGTGGGTCTTCATTGTTTATGTAGCTGACCTAAAATCTTCAGAGCAGCATAGAACTGCTGATAGAAAAGCCAGAGATCCTGACCCTGGGTGGGAGAGGAACTGATGCTGCCACTGCTGAGCAGTGCAGAGCTCAGGGTGGCAGGGAATGAGACATGGCTTCTCAACTTGACTTCTTTTTCTCCTTCGGACACTAGAACTGTTTTAAATCTTCATTTTGGTTTTGTATTGCAGGTTGTAAATCGTATTTTAGAAAGGGCTGAGAACCTGAAGTGCCAGTTCCTGCAGAGGCACACCAGGGAATATGAACAACACCTGGCAGATAAGGTCAGTGCAGAGATCACAGAGACAGGAGGGTTGTGTGTCGGCTACTCAGCCTGTGCTGGGACTGTGCTGTGTTGCACCAGCAGAGTCTGTCATTCAATGGACTGGCTCACTTGCACACATGTGTACAGACAGCCATAGAAGCCCCCAACCGCCCTCTACAAAGTGCAGTGGGATTCTGAGAATATTGAGACTTAGCTGTTTCTGAAGACAGCCATATAGCAACTGAGTAAGGGATGGTGACTGTGTTTCATGGCACCAGAGTTATGGAGGGGCATATGGACTCTATGCTGAAAGGTCAGGCTTGAAAAGAACTGCCCTTTGGTCATCTCTGTGCTGACAAGGCTTTTTCTTCTAAGATTTGAAGTATTGGTATCTTAGTTATGGTTTCTATTGCTGTGAAGAGACACCATGACCAGGGCAACTATTATAAAGGAAAACATTGGAGTGGCTTACAGTTCAGAGGTTTAGTCCATTGTCATCATGGTGGGACATGGCAGTGTTCAGGCAGACATGGTGCTAGAGAAGAAGCTGAAAGTTCTACACCTTGATCTGCAGGCAACAGGAGATGAATGGTGTCACTGGGCATAGTTTGAGCATAGGAGACCTCAAAGCCCATGCCTACAGAGACATACTTCCTCCAATAAGATCATACTTATTCCAACAAAGCCATACCTCCTAATGGTACCATTCCTTATGGGGGAACATTTTCTTTCAAACCACCATAATTATCCTGAATCCTTTTCTTTTTCTGTAGAAGAAGAAAAGAAGAGAAAGTGGTACAGAATGCTGCTTTCTGGGAAGACATAAAAACCATTCTACAGAAAACTTCAGAAGTGTTTGCCAAGGGGATCTGTCATCCAGCTGGGTCGATGGCTGGTCATGAAAAAAGTCAGAGTGAGGAGGTGGACCATGGAACAGCATGATCATCCACAAGGGCTGAAGTCTCTTGTAGGAACCGCACCTGACGAAACATGCCTGGTGTGGTCTAGAGGAAGCCTCCGATGAGTTATTCCCCAGCACATCGGCATCAGCCACTCAGCCCGGGGAAAGTGTGAAGCTGACAAGGCCAGGTTAGTCACCACAGGTTCCTGACTTGGAAAAGACTTGTGTAGAAGTGGTCCCCATTGCATCTGGGTCAGCCACACAGGAGTGAGACTGGAGCCCACTGGTCAGCTGAGGCAGTGCTGGTGGACACGTGTCTGGCCTGGAGCACTGAGCACCACAGAGAATGCGGTGTCCCCTTGTCCATGTCCTCAGGCTTTTGCTCCGTGATCCACTGATTCTGCTGTCGGGACAGAACCTCGTGTGGCAAGTGCTATATTTGTGTGTCTAGATACTCTCTCTTGTAAAAATGGCCTTTAACTTAGGTTAAGCCAGTTCAGTTCCTTCAAAACTTGTTGGAAGTCAGACACTCATCTTTTAAAATTTGCAGTTCAGAGGCTCAAGGACCTGTGCCCCGTGGTCATTCCACAAGATTTGTACAACCTGTACCTCCATTTTGCACCAAGGAACACCAAGAGAAAGGAATAGACACACATGGTATCCTGTGTGGTAGACTGATAAAGATATGAAAACTCCCTGATCTAAGACTACTTGTTCCCCCTCGGCTGCCAGTGACTCTCCAGAAACTATCCAGGGTCTGAGTCTCTATATATCACTCCACAGAATGAACAGTGGGTAGAAAGGCCTGGGCACTTGGAATTTGACGACTTCATACTTGGTTGCTTTTCAGAGATCCTTGAATTATCAGTTTGTTTCAATGTGATAGTTAGAAATATTCTTCTGGGAACTAACACCAGTATTCCCAGCCCTTTGCAAACTGAGGCTAGAGGCTCAGGAGATGTTGGAATTGTGAGGAAGGCAGAGCCACTGAAGGGAACACACTCGAACCCACCCCTCAATTCCAAACAAGTCAATGAGTGATGCAAAGCAAACCTCACCTTGATGTTAATGAGGAAGCTGGAGCAGGGAAGCTGCTTTAGGCAGCAGAGGGGTGGCGCTCTTTCCAGAACACTTCAGGAACACTGAGCAGGCCAGCTAGGCCCAGCATGTTCTAGGGGGACATCTCAGGTCCACCTTGGCATCTGTGGGTTAATATTGTACCCCAGTAAACAGAACAGCCAAGGCTGTGAACCACTGAGGTGAGGGAGAACAATGAGAGTCATTTACTTGGGGTGGGGTGGGTTCCCATTCTCTATGAGTGGGATTGAGAGCTCCAAGAGATTGTGACAAGTTGTTTTCTCTTGGCAGGTGAGAGAGGAGTACATTATAACACATGTGATTGTCCCAGAGCAGAACAGAGGGCCTGAGCGTTGTCACAGACAAAACAAGGAAGATCTTGACCTCCTCCTTAATGGCAGCTCCTCCTATCTCCTAGAAGGACACTGGCCAAGTCTGTCTCTGAGCAGACGCTCCAGATCACCTGTCTCTGAGCATTTACAGTCACTAGTGTTCTAGTGTTGAGTCAAAGGAACATTTGCTTTTCTAATTTTATCTGTTACTGAGAGTGACTCTTCAAAGTTCCAAATCCTTGTGAGTCTGCATGGTGACAAGTAGCTTGCCTGGGATGTATGTGAATTCAGTATAGAGACCATGTACTGCATACGTGAAACTATTTTAAATAACTCAAGGGAGTTCATTCTCTGTGGTTGCATTCCATTTTTATGAAGCAGCACTTGCCTTTTGCACACTCAAAGTGCTCCTGTATGCATATTTTCAGGTGTTGGCATGTGCCATGCATTGTGGGTGTCCTTGCAAGCATTATGGCCAGCAGGGAAACCATCCAGGTAAGGTAAAATGAAATTTGGGTTCAGCATGACTTCAGTTAGCCAGCACTGGGTGTAAACTTCTGCAGTCTGACATAAAGCAATTTATTTCTTACACATTTAAACATAGTCAGATTTTGTGAAAAGTTCCCATGTGACACAAAGCTTCATAGTAGCACCTCATATGTCAGATCAATTATGAGTCAAAGCTCTTCAGTTTTGTTTTTGTTAAAACAATCCAAAGGAGAAAAGCATTCTTCAGAGGAAGCTCCACTTCAAGTTTCTGTCAAGCATGAAGTAGGAGAGAATAAGCATGTGCTAAAAGTCCTTTGCCACATTATGTGTTCTTCCAGCCCCATGACATGCAGGAAAGGGCAGAGATTCTTCTGGAAGACCCATTACAACCTCTCTTTCAGTGCTGGGAATAAAGAAAACTCACTTTCAGCTATGTGTGAATGTCTTGTGTAGCTTGGGGGAGTTTGAGCATATGTTACCTGCATCTCCTTCCCCTACTCTCTTCCTATGGCCTTACTAGGGTCTCCCACAGAAAGGAAAGCTCATCATTTTGGCTAGGTTGGCTAGCCAGCAAGCTCTCAGAATCTGCCCATCTGTGGAGGGGGGCTACCTACCACCCCCATATTTCCCCAGAGTGCTCTTGAGCACTTGAAAATATTGCTCTTGAAATATTAGATAGAAGGATTTAGAGTGTGGAGATAAACAGATAGAAAATATAGGATAGCCTCGAGGGCCTGGAACCTACTCCATTGGGCCGACTGTGTCTCCCTAGGGTATTTAAAGGAATGCCAAGGGATGGAGCAAAAGACCTCCCCCCAGCACAGCCCAGTACAGAGCATCTCAGACACCTGTACTTAGGCACGTGGTCCAATGCAGACCTGCTTGGTAAAGCCACTAGGAAATCTGAAAATGGGCTCCCATAACCATCTTCCCACTCAACCTCTAAACTGGGGTTACAGGAACATGCCTAGCTAATTACACAGATGCTGGATATTCAAACTGAGCTACCTCCAATCCCTAATTTTGGATTCTTTGAAACGTATTTGTCTGTAGTCCATATTGGCCCACAACTTGAAGACCAGGCTTGCATAGACATTGTGACCTCCTCTGACATACCTTCAAAGTACTGAGATTACACAGGCACCACAATGCTTGCCTCTCATGGCTGCCATTCTAGTGCTGTGTGATGAGTTCTGCCCCTTTCCATGATTAGGACTAAAACCTTATAGAACTTGACTGCTTAGGTTTGACGTCACCAACATTTGTAGCCTTCTGAACTTTTGGTGACTTCTAACAGGAAAGGACACTGGGTAATGGGGCACACAGCTGTCTAACCAGGCCTACAAGGACCTTGGCCTGCTCAAAAGAATCTTGACATTTCTATACCAATACCACATAATACCCTTCAAGTTATATAAAGGATTTGTAGTATGGGAGATGGGGTATGAAAATCTGCCAATATCCCAAGAGCCCCCCACCAAATATTTCTAATTCCTTTACATTTACATATAGGAGCTGTTGTAGGATTTTCTCAAACAACATTGTCATATACATTTCTTACCAGACCACAATACCCCATGAACTTTATAGCTCTGGGCCCCATACCTTGTGTGGATCTCACAGTCTTCTTCCTTTAGATGTGCCTGTACGTCTCTCCCATGGCTTTCCAAATCTGCAAAACACTCCAAGGTAAGCATCGTGCCACTTACACAAGAAAACCTCCTCCAGAAGATGGGCATGTCACGGCAATATCCTGAACCACCATCCTACAACCAATAGTGCAATTACAAAGATAATTTTGGTGAAGCACTCTGAAAGTCCACTGTCATGGATTCTGAGTAAGTGTCAGCAGATCCCAGAAATTTATAACTCAGATGGTACTAAAGTCCACCATAAGCAAGGTCTAAGACTGTGAAAGTTTCCATCCATTTCTATCAGTTGCTTCCTCTGCAGATCAAGGTTGGGTACAAAAGCATGGAAATGAGGAGCTAATAGAATTAGCTCTCTGTGCTCCTCGGTCATTCTCTCTGAGCCGTTATATTTCCATATCCTAGTGATCTTCCATGGCACCTCTGTTCATCTCTCCACCCTTGATGAACTCAGCGGGTTTGACGGAATTTGCTCAGACCTCCCCAGGGACAAGGAACATGGTGTTGCTCTCCCCTGCTGCACCTGCTAGATCCCTGGGTCCAGGAGGCCCTGGATTGGCACTGTACCTGTAGTCATAGCTGTTGCCTCCATTCACTAGAGCATGGCTGGGCAAACCATCTCCACCCCTAGCATTGCCCATTACAGGAAAGAAATATCCCTCCTCAGTCTGGGAAGGATAGTTATCCATTCCTGAGACAGGTTTGTCTGTCCTCATCCGCATTGTTCCATCCCAGACTTCTTCTGTGATGCCTCCTTGGGCTTTCAAGGCTCCCAGAAGCTCCTTAGCCTAGGATTTGGCTATTAGTGCTTTTCCGTATGAACTCTGGATCCAACCAAAAATAGCCACATTTGTCTTGAAGTGAGCAATACAGACCTTTCTTCCTTTTCTCCTCTTGGTTTCTCTCTCTTCACAGACACTTTAGATGTCACTAGATTGGAGAAAGACTTTCCCAGTTTATAAAGATCCTGCCCCTCCAAAGGGCTCAGAACAATTGCTAAAGCACCAGACCAGCCTTGAGGTCCCTGCTGGATCAAACTCTTCTATAACTTTGTCAACATGGTTCTATCTGCCTTGTGAAGTGGGGTTCAAACACAGCTTCTACGCCCAGTTTGCACAATAGCATCTGCCCATCTTGTGTGGTCCTCCAGCCCCTGGCATGTACTTGGACCTCAGATGGAGATCACCAAGTGTTCCTAAAGGCTCTAATAGGCCAGTTCATCAGGGACTTATTTCCCTCATACTGTCTCACTTTATGCAGCCATTGCCTTCAAGAGGGATAGGTGGTCATGTCAGTCTGTTCTTCTGCAGTCAGACTGACCCCATGTTCCAGCATCTCACAAGCCAAGCTGTGTCAAGTCTTTTGCTGCTTGTTTAAAAGTCTGTTCTAATTCCAACTGTTCAAGGGCTAGGTATTTCCTTATGGCCCTCATTCCTTGGTCAGAGCTATTGTTAAGGTCCTTATCTGCATCGCAACATATATTCCCCTCTTTTTCTATTAGAGGCATCTTCTGTCGCTCTGACCACTCTCTCATCCTCTCACTTATCTAACTTACTTGCCCTATAGAAGGCTTACACTGAAGATGCTAACTGTATCTCCCTCTCTCCTCCTTTACACAATTTCCTATGCGGCCACCTTATCAGCCTCCGATGCATTTCTTACTACACCAAAGAGTGGACAGGCAACTTATGCCACGGCTTGCATACAAACTCTACGTTAGTGCACAAATCTCAAAGACTCCAAAACGTCTAAGTCCTTAACCTTTTCTGGGCATCTCCATATACAGGTGGTGGACTCTGCTTGTCAAGCAGTCATGCCACCTTGTAGCACATAGATGAAGACTGCCATCCTGTGAGTCTCCTGCAGATACTCCTAATGACAGCTCAGCCTCAGTTGCATGTGTCACTACACATATCCAGAAACATGCAACTGCTGCCATAGCAATAAGGAACACTTAGAAGCATCATACTGGAAAGGTCACATTGGAATTACCTCCTCAGCATCATTTGTTTCCTTGCTACCCAGAGCCAGTGCAGGGTAATAGGCCAGTGGAAAATCATCTTGCTCCTGGCCTGTATCCAAACCCAGGACTGGAATTCTGCCCCACCTCCAATGACTCAGGCTTAATGGTCAAGCATTACTAGGGGACATGCTGTGCTTTTCCACTAACTCACTGCATATGCCCCAAGGACCTAAAAGCCCATGCCTTCTGTCATTCTGTGTTTCTCCCCAATAAATCTCTTGTGCAAAGTTTGTTGCATGCTATGACTTTGTGGTATCCCTTGGCTCCTAATTGCAAAGATACCCTTACTATGGACAATCCTTATAGCCAGTACCAGGCATTCACTCCTCCCAAACTTGTCTTTGGTTCTGTTGAGTACTTGTTTGTGTGCCAATTATATTGTATGACAGACTTTTCCTGGGGAGATGCCACACGTCTACTCAACTCAAATAGACCAATGTACAGACACCACCAGTGTCTGACCTTGTGAACCAATGGGTTTTATTGGGTCACTTACAGGAATATGGATTGTTGGTTACTTACAGGAGCAGAAACGACAAAATCAGCTGCATCACCAAGGTCCACCCAGTGTGGATGACAGACACCTCACAAAAGCTGAAAATTGAGCACAGACTATAGGCAGCTCAACAGGTTGGAGAGTATCCTTAACCATTGGCTCAGTTGGTCTAATTTTCTATCTTTCAGGCAGCTCTGCTGTTCTCTGCTTCTTGTCAGGCTGCTTAGCTACTCAGCCTTTTCCAGGCAGCTGGTCTGGTCTCAGTCTTCCTTGCAGCTTGCCTTCTCTGAGTCTTTATTTATTTATTTATTCTCAGAGGTCTTTATTGTTTACTACTGGGAGGGAGGGAGCTGTGAACATGGTCGGTTTCAGGAATTTCCTGAACCTATTTTGAATCTTTGCTATATTTTCAAAGAGCTTCCCTATAGCATGATATATTCCAATCTTGGAGGAAATTGAAACACAACAGTTTCTTACTTCAAATCTGCTAGCACTTACCACTTAGTGAGTTTGCTTTCACTTCACAAAGAAAATTCAAACTTGATGAACAAAGATGCAAAAATTTCTCATGAAATCTTTGCAAATGGAATGCAAGAAAACACCAAAACATTCCAGAGATACAGTGATGGGTCAATATATGCAAATCAATGAATCTAACATGTAAACTAATGGACTCAAGGGGAGAAATCACACGATCATTGAAGTTTATACACCAAATTCTTGTTAAATTCTATTTAATTGAATTATTTCATCATTTTTTTTCATTTTTTCAGACAATATGTCCTAATTATGTTTTTCTCTCCCTCTACTACTGCCAGTATCTCTCCACCTCCCTCCCATCTGGATCCACCCCCATTCTTTCTCTCATTAGAAAACACATGCATTGAAGGAATAATAAAATATGATGAGATAAAATGAAAACAAACACATCAGAATAGGTCAAAACAAACATGAAGAAAAGAGCCCAAGGAAAGACATAAGAAACAGAGACAGATGCAGAGACCCACTTGTTTGCACACTTAGGAATCCCAGAAAAATCACAAAACCTGAAGCCATAATATACCCACAAAGGACATGTAGGTTTAAAACAAGACAGAGAGAGAGAGAGAGAGAGACAGAGAGAGAGAGAGAGAGAGAGAGAGAGAGAGAGAGAGAGAGACAGAGACAGAGAGAGAGAGAGAGAGAGAGACAGAGAGAGATAGAGAGAGACAGAGAGAGACAGAGAGAGACAGAGAGACAGAGAGACAGAGAGAAATTTAAATTAGAAAATAAAGTTAAAAGGAAAACAGAAAGACCTCTGACACAACAGTATGAGACAAGGAACCTCTAAAGATGACACTGAGTTTGTTTTCTGTTGGACATCTACTGCTGCGAATGTGGCCTACCTTCAAGAGTAGTTTGTTTCCTGTCTGAAACTTGCTTGGAGAGAACTAAATTTTCATTTGCAAGTGGCTATCCATTGGAGACAGCCTCTGGTTAGAGATGGGGGCTGGTGTCCACTTCTTTCAGCTCTAGGACCCCATCTATGGCCTGTGCAGTCCCCATGGATGTTACTTCAGTCTGTTTGAGTAAATATGTGTGTTGACCATGTTGGTCTAGAGTGCCTAGTTTCCTTGACGTCCTCCATCACCTCTGGCTCTTACACTTTCTGCCTCCTCTTCCTCCTCAGGGTTCCCCGAGCCCCAAGGGTAGGGATTTGATGGAGCTAACCAGTTCAGGGCTGAGAGTTCCAAGGTCTCTCACTCTCTACATATTGTCTGGCCATGGGTCTCTGTATTTGTTCTCATCTACTGCATAAGGAATCTTCTCTAATGATGCCTGAGCAAAGAACTGGTCTGTGAGTATAGCAGGATGTCATTAGGAGTCATTTTAGTGCCATGTTCCTTAAGTAGAGAAGCAGTATTTGCTTTACACTGTGCTATTGGTTACAAAAAAAAAAAAAAGTCTCAGGTTGTGGTCACCCAAGCAGTATTGGGCATGGGTTCTATCTTGTGGAGTGGGCCTTAAGTCAAATCAGACATTGCTTGATGCCTCCCACAAGCTTTATGTTAGCATTGCACTAGCATATCTTGCAGGCTGGAAACTGCTGTGGACTGAAGGGTTTGTAGCTGGATTGGTGTTTATGTGTCTCCTTTGTTAGTATGCAGAGGATCTTCCTGCATCAAAAACACTACCCAGCAGGAGTGAAAGCTCTTGGTAGATATCAGCTTTGACCTTGACTTCTCAGTGTTCAGTGAGTTGTGTAGGTGTTATCTTCAGCAATAAGGCCTGGCTGTCAGTTTGTGGAGAGCCACTTATAGTCCTGGCAATAGCCTGGGTGGTTTGAGGGTTCCCATGGAATCCCTTTGGCCAACAACCTAATTAGATGTAACCCATTCCTGGTATTAGATGTTTCATTTGGGTATAAAAGATGGCCAATTTGGGCTCTGTCTCCCCCATTACTTGCTCTCCATTATGTGCCCTAGGGTTTCTATTGCTGTGGAGAGATACCATGACAATGGCAACTATTATAAAGGAAAACATTTAATTGGGGCTTGCTTACTGGTTCAAAGGTTTAGTCTATTATTGTCATGGCAGGAAGCATGATGGCACACTGGCAGACATTGTGTTGGAGAAGGAGCCTAGAGTTCTACCCCTGGATTGGCAGGCAGTAAGAAGAGAGAGGGTGAGCCTCTGGGCCTGTTTTGAGCTTTTGAAACCTCAAAGCCAACCCCTAATGGCACACTACCTCCAACAAGGCCAACAAAAGGCTCTTTTCCCCCCAAATAAGGTAGACCCACTGGAAACCTACATCTAAAGCTGACTGTAGAGCTCTACTGTCTTAGTTAGGGCTAACTATTGCTGTAAGGAGACACCATGGCCACAGCAACTCTTGCAAAGAAAACATTTAATTGAGGGAGCTCACTTACAGTTTCAGAGGTTCAGTCCATCATGGCAGGGAGCATGGCAGCATGCAGGCAGGCATGGTCCTAGAGAAAGAGATGAGTGTTCTACATCTTGCAGGCGACAGGAAGTCGCCTGAATCACTGAGCAGTATTCTGAGCATAAGAAACCTTCAAGCCCACCCCTACAGTGACACACTTCCTCTAACAAGGCCATATCCACTCCAACAGGCAGGATGGGAAGAACATTACATGATGTTGTAATAGAGCTGGCTAGTTCGTATAAACAGAGAGCAGAGACTTCTAGGGCTGGGAGCTGGGGAGAAGGGGAATAATGTTTCATGGTCACAATTTCAGCTGACGAGGATGAGCTGCACTGACTAAACATTACAGTTGTATTCATGTTTTTAATGTATTTTGTTTTGTATGTGTATACAGTCTAGGTAGATTCATGTAAGTGTGCACATCCATGTAAAGGCCTATGGTCAACCTTGAGTACCCTTCCTCAGGAGCCACCGAGCTTGCTTCTGGAGACAAATGTCTCTCATTGAAACCTAAGTCTAACCACTGGCACAGGCAGGGAAACTCCCTCAAATGACACCTCCGCCTCCAGAGTCCTGGAAGTGACAGAGCCTCTCCAGCTGGTGCTGAGGGCAGGTCGGCTTCTGCTCAGACCAGATCCCTCACACTGTGTGCAACTAAGCAGTGACCTGAGGACTGTGGCCCCTGTGATCACGGGGGGACCCATTAGGGGCAGGCGTGCCCCCTGCCTTCCTCACTGCCCAAGCTCCACAGACAGAAGACAAATCCCAGTCCGGACAGACAGACAGACGAGACCCCAGAAGGCAGAGCGGCAGCGCTGAGAACTATGGGAGGTGGAAGAGATCAAGGTCACGGAGAAAAGGGTGACCCAGGGCTGCCAAAACGAGAACATAGTGCCTTGCCATTCCGGGATGAGGGGCCAGCGCTCATGTGGGCACCAGGACGCCGCCCACCCATCGCAGGACACAACCAACCACCAGAACATCAACCTGGGATATAGGAAGATGCCCCGAGATCAAGTAGGAACTCCAGGTCCTGTCATTGCTAGTATTCAGGTGGAGTGACTCACTGGGAAGACAGGAGTGGAGGCACCAGGAGAGCATGACTGGTCAGCCTGGCTTTGGTCCCACCGCGCCCTCTGTAGCCCAAGACGAGTAGTGCAGGTGTGCTTGGTAGCCTCCCTCCTGGGGTACTCCAATTCCTCAGGACAGGAACACAAGTTCAATCCTCCCACCCCGCCACAGATGCCTGTGTGTTCTTTACAGTGTAGGCAAATGTAGACATTTGTCTATACTGTTTACTTTCACACATGTATGTAATCATTTTGTACAAAGGCAAACACTACATTTACATTGCCCCCAAATGTACATATATACATAATATTACATACATATATACTATACACAACACACACGTAACACAAATTTTAAAAGGTATTAATAAAAAAAAAACCTCGGAGCCAGATATTGGGGTGAATTCTGAGAGATCAGAGAGACAGAACAAGCCACAGCCAACCTCACCTCACCACTCCTCAGCGGATCTTGTTTCCTTAGACTGGGAGCCTCTCAGTCCTCAACCCAAAGGGATCTCAGCTGAACTGCTGCTCAAAAGCCTAAAAACTTTAAAAAGCCTCTAGTTCTTGGTCCTCATGCCTTATGTACCTTTCTGCTTCCTGCCATCACTCTCTGGGGTTAAAGACATGTGTCTTTCCCAAGCAAGACACTAGATCTCAAGTCCTGGGATTAAGGTGTGTGCCACCATGCTTGGCTCTGTTTCCAATGTCGCCTTGAACTCACAGAGATCTGAGTGGATCTGTGCTTCTGGAATGCTAGGATTGAGGGTGTGTGCCACCACTGTTTGGCCTCTATGTCTAATCTAGTGGCTGTTTGTTCTCTGGCCCCAGATAAGTTTAATTAGGGTTCACAATATACTGGAGGACACAATATATCATCATCATCTATATCTATCTATCTATCTATCTATCTATCTATCTATCTATCTATCTATATTATATACATATATCTTTATATCCATGCTAGTTTTAAAAGCATCAGAGTATTTCACTGATAATGAATATGAGTCAAATGAACTGTAGTTCATTTAACCTGTCCAGTATTTACAGAAATTTTCCTGTTTGCAAGGTGGGCTTTTTTGGGGGGATGTTGATTGTATTTTTGATCTTCTGTAACAGAAAAGTGTGCAATGAACATCCTTGCAAATGTATACAGGGAAGAACAAAACACGTGCTAATGTTTTTAACAATTGCCAAAAGCTATGTCAGCCCACCCATCCACTGACAGCCAGTTTTACTGGCATCACACAGCAGGTGCCATGACACCTTTGCACAGCATGGTTTTACGTTCAGTACACACCAGAGAGAACAGAGAAAAGAGGAGCCCAAATGGAAGACTCCCACAGCACTCAGGCAGAGGCTCCTGTGTCTGCTACAGAATCTCTGATTCACCTACAAGAGGAACTGAAGGCTGGGACACTGAGGTCAGAGCAGTGGACTAAGTCCCTGAGAAGACTGCAGGAACTCATGGTGGCCACTAATAAAAACGTTTACCTTAGTTTGTAACTCTGGAGGCACCTTTCATCCGCTCATGGTAATACTCACAGCAACTTAGATCTGTGTAAGCTGACTGAAAGGGCAATTATTTTAAAAAAATGAATGACAGTGAATTCATTCAGTGAATGAATGGACAGATGACCGCTAGTTAAAATTTCTGGCTGATGGTCATATTTTAGCCACTTGTATAACCATGTATATTTATGATCATGAAAAGTCTCCCATAATGTAAAAAGGTCATTAGAAAATTGCTAATTGGACATAGAAGCCGTATGTTACCAGACAAAGTCTGTTTACCTTTGAAGAGATTGTAAGCAAGAATTAAGCATATTCTAAGTTGACATTAACAGAATAACTAGTCCTTTGGAAATTATAGAAAACTGTTGGCGTGTTGCCCTAAGAACAAATGGTACAGATGTTGACAGGCAGGAAAATATCTAAATGTGGCCTAAATATCTCAGGAACTACAAAAGCCAAATTGATCTTTTACTTTAAATCTGAAGCACCAAGTAACTCACTATAAATTGACCTAAGATGAACAGAAATGCAACAACTGGTAATAAAATACTTGCAAGTGGAATTCAATAAAACAGCAAAGAGTAATTCTCTGTGATGAACATGGCTTCATCCCAAAAGTGCAGGAATGGTTCAACATATGAAAGTCAATAATGCACCACATAAGAGGACTCAAAGACAGAAATCAGTAACAAGTTAAGGATGGCCAGTTTCTCCACTCTCATTCAATATTCTTCCTGAAGTCTTAACTAGAGCAATAGGACAAGTAAAAGAAGTGAAAGAAGACAGAAACCCGAGTGTCTGTATTTGCAAAGGATGTGAGTCTCTATGACATCTAAAGATTCCTCCAGAAAACTCTCAAGTATCAACACTCAGCACAGCTGCAGAACACAGAACTAACATAGAAAGTGGACACAGAGGGTGCAGGGAAGGGAAGGGAGCAGAGGACCTGCAAACTTCTATGTGGAAGCATCAAATTGCTATGAAAATGATCTTCCCACAGGCTGGGTTGGGTCAGCAATGCTCCCTCAAGTCCATGTGCTTCTGCTTAAGCCCCAGCTGAGGTCTATGCCTAGAGGCTGGAAACTTTAAGAGTGGTCCTAGGCTTCTGCGCATTGGGAGCTTGTCCTTGGAAGGGACCCAGCTCTCTCTCTCTCTCTCTCTCTCTCTCTCTCTCTCTCTCTATATATATATATATATATATATATATATATATATATATATATATATATATATAAAGATCTCTTGTACTTTCTCTGTATACAAGGATGGCTCTGCACTTCTGATTCTCCTGCCTCCTCCTGCCTCCACCTACCAAACACTGGGATTTTGGAGCACATATCATCACACTAAGTACTTTAAGTTGCTAGAAACCAACCAAGGGCTTTGTACACACTAAGCAAGCACACCACCAACTGAACCACACACCCTAGCGCCTCTGAGTGTCCCTTGCGTTTGACAACCTTCCCTCACCACAGGACAATAATGCACAGGACCAAGTGCCTGTGAGGCAAAGCAAAACTTTACAGTTCTAAGTTAGGTATCTCAGGTGTTTTTCATGACAGACAGCTGACTGTCACACCACACTAAGTTGGGTCTTACTATACCACCCACCCTAATCTGGGCAGCTGTGCATTCTCCTGATATCCACAGGAAATAGAGATTATCCTGACTTACAGAATCATCACATAAAGGAGGATGTGCTGTCACATGCTGTAGATGTATCCGGCTTGTTAAATAAGAAACACAGAACCGATTGCAGAGTTAAAAACCACGAGGTCAGAGCAAAAGCGGAAAACCTTACCCTTCACTGCTTCTGCGGTTCTTCCTCTCCTACTTCTGTGCGTCCTGTCTATTTAAAGACTTTCTGTTCTGTTTTCTCATTGGTTGTAAACCCAGCCACATGACCTCCTTGTCACTGCCTGTTTGTACAGACCTCCAGGTCGTCTATGGTTGGTATTGATATTAAAGGCGTGTGTCTGCCCTGCTGGCTGTGTCCTTGAACACACAGAGATCCGCCTAGCTCTGCCTCCCAAGTTCTGGGATTAAAGGCATGCCCCACTACTGCTCGGCTTCTACTCTGGCTTGCTCTGACCTCAAGGCAACTTTATTGACATACAAATAAAATCACATTTCAATACAAATAAAATATCACTATATTTCCCCTTTTCTATTTTAATAAAAAGAAAAAAGGAAAAAGTTATAACTAATATAAGAAAAACTATATACAAAAGTACAATAACTATATATATACCATATATACAAACAATAAATACCTAAACAATGTCTAGTCCATTTGTATTTGACAAATTCAGAGAAAATAATTCCATTATCTATCCTATTTTCATAAGTCCAGAATATACCTGATTCACTTTTTATCCTAACTTATATAGCTAACAGAACTGTCTTATAACGTCTTTCAAATTTATACACTTACAGCTCTTAGTGAGTTTTTCTGAAATCCTTAACAAAGATAATTATAGCTATAACTAACTGATCTTCAACTCCCTCAGAGACCCAAGAAGGAAATAATACTACCTAATAAAAAATAAAAACAAGAAGTGCAGGCAAACAGCTTCCAAAAAAAAAAAATGTGAGTTGACAGAAACAACCACCTACCTGGACAGTCACCTGAGGTTTCTCCACAGTGTTGGGGCATCATCTTCAGCCTACAGGCTTAGCGTATCTGACAGACTCTTTTGTGAACTAGGATGTATACAAGGTCAACAGTTTGACCTCACATTTGGTGAGAGCAGTCCATGTACCAGAAACACCTGAATTCCATTAGTGTCATGTCCTGATTCAGGATTTTAAATTCTGGAAATTATTGATGTCTTTTCAATTCAGCTGTCCATTTTTCTTGGCTGTGTATATGTGGCTTCATCTTGGCATCCTGTTCTTCTCCACATCTCTCTATTAAATTCCAGTCTACTATTGAGAGAGGTGAGCTTAGTTATTCTTCAAGAATAACTGTTTCATCTGCTGTTCCATTGCATATCAGAAGCCATTGGCCCACTCCCTGTTCAGCTGCCTTCGAAGAAAAGGGCACGGTACCTTTTACAGATTGCAAAGGTCACTCACTTCAGGGATGGTGCCATATTGTCCTGGCTTCAGAAGATGCCTTTTGTTAAAGCCATAACCACACTTGTTGTGGCAAGAATTGATAGTCCTTGGTTTCACGTCCTGTCTGTCCTGTTTGTCAGCAGTTGATTTGAGGATACTTTGTTGTCCAGTGGCTGACTTTTGCCACAATGAAAGTTAGTTCCATATGCAGTTTCTTCAATGCCCATATTTTCTCTGAAGTAGATTGGTACTGCCAGGAGCCGTCATGTCTCATAGTCATAGCAAAAAAGAAAAATTCTTAAGTTATTAAAACATTTTAAATGCCATATTCTGTAGATCTCTGAAGGGTTTGAAGATGACCTGTCTATCTAAAATATGTCTGTTTGATCTTGAAAACACACCTAATATGACTACAAGTTCAATTGTAATGTCTAACCACTAATTTTCATTTCTATATATCCTAATAGTTGGTAATACTAACATTCAAGGATTAGCAAATTGCATTACATTGTTAAATGAATGGTATAAATACAATATCTCGAACAAGATTAGAAATACGTATATGGTATATTCTAACAATCTCAATCTCAATAATAATAATTTGTATACAATATAAAACAATCCAATTGAATGTAAAGTATTTAAAACTAGTAATTGTCTTTTTCTTTTTTCTTCTTCTTCTTTTTTTTTTTAACAAGCACCTTTTGCCTAGCCCTTTTCCTTACCCTTAACAACAACTTGTAACCAACCCTCCTAAACAATGAAAACTATCCCAGACCCAATACCCATAAAAAGACCAAAAAACCACCCACCCCACACCACCCATTTGGGAATGTGGGCGTTGAATTCTTAAAATTGCTTCCTGCTGGGTATGGGCAAAGTTATCTTTATTCTGAAAAGAAAAATTTTGGGTTAACTGACAAATTCTAGGAAAGATAACTATATTCTTTGTCATCCATAATGCCAAAGTTCAGGGTTTATCTCAAGTCCTTATTCAAGCAGTCTTTGAAACTGGATCATCTCAGCTAGCCATCTCAGAATTGCTCTAAGTACTTTGTAGTCCAAAGCTGATCTGTAGATGATGTTTGTCAGCTTAGTGATATTATTTTCCACGTGGAATTGTCGTTGTGGGGCCCCATCTTCTTCCTGGAGATTTCATTTGATGTTAGGCCTGGCCGTGATTTCCTGCAGAAAACTGAGGAGAGACTCGAACACGAAGACATGTATAGGAAGCTAATCGAAGCCTTTTCTCTAAATTAATTAGTACTCATATGACCATTATTATCTTAACAAAGTTTAATATATATATATATATATATATATCTTGTGAATTTTGATATAAAATTCATACTTTAAGAAAAGTTTAAAGAATCAGAATAGAGTCAAAGAATTGAGATTAGTAATAGAATAGTCCCTTAATTAATTTGGTTTTTCTCCTGTCCCATGTCAGAAGATGGCTCTTTCTTCTGGTATGATATAGAGACTTTTCATTTTCCTTTTAACAACATGCTTGAGTTTAAAGGAGGAGAGAGCCATTCTCCAACTCCAAAATCAGCTTGAAGCTTTAATTGAACTGGGACTACAAGAAGACTAAGAGTATTAATTTTTTAGAGAAGAGCAGAAACAAACATTTAGAAAGATTTATGAAATTTTGTAGATGATATACCAATAGGCCATTTTACTCTTTTTCCTGGGACAGATGATTTGTCCTTTTTCTTCAGTTGTCTCATTTGTCCAGTGTTCTTCAGATTCCTTAGCCTTCATTCTCCTAAAATACAAAAACAAAAACCCTTCCCCAAGACTAATTTTGGCGAGGTCCCCTTATGGCAAGTTACATCTAATTAAATGAAAAGGCATGTATTAATGTTATAAGTGAGTTTAAACTGGATGGTCATGTTGGTTGATGAACTATCACCTCCTCTAATTAAGAGGTCTCTCTTGTTCAAATTGAACCTTTATCAGTTTTGATGGTACCCACAGCTTATCTTCTCCTGCAGAAACAAAAGCAAAACCTCGTCCCCAACGTAACACATGCCCTGGTTTCCATTCTGAGGTCAGCACATCCTTGAAGTATATAGGCTGATTTAATTCTGTTGTTTTTTCTATTAACCAATGTCTCTCTGCAGCTGTTGTTCCTTTTTCATTAGCATTGAGAAAATTCAGAGTTAATAGAGCATTGTGCAGTCTGTTTCTGGGGGTTTTTGTTACCCCTTTCTGTTTATTTATCATGTCCTTTAGAGTTCTGTTGGATCTTTCTATAACTGCTTGGCCTGTAGGATTATGTGGTATACCTGTAATATGCTTTATATTATAATAAGCAAAAACTGTTTCATTTTAATAGAGACATATGTTGGAGCATTGTCAGTTTTAATTTGTGCAGGTATACCCATGATGGCCATAACTTCTAGCAAATGAGTGATTACAGAATCAGCTTTTTCAGAACTCAAAGCAGTTGCCCATTGAAATCCTGAATAAGTATCGATAGTATGGTGTACATATTTCAATTTTCCAAATTCTGCAAAGTGAAACACATCCATCTGCCAGATTTCATTCCTCTGAGTACCCTTTGGGTTACATCCTGCTGGTAATGGTGTCTGATTGTAGAAGGAACAAGTAGGACATTTCTTTACAATTTCCTTGGCTTGTTGCCAGGTTATGGAAAAATCCTTTTTTAAACCTTTACTATTGACATGATGTTTCTTATGAAATTCTGAGGCCTCCAGCACATTTCCTATCACTAATTTATCAATCTCATCATTACCTTGTGCTAGAGGGCCTGGCAGACCAGTATGGGATCGGATGTGAGTTATATATAAAGGATGACTACTTTCCCTGATTGTATCTTGTAATTGAATAAATAGTGAAGTTAAATCTAAAGCATCAGGGATAAATTCTGCAGTCTCAATATGTAATACCACTCTTTCAGCATACTGAGAGTCAGTAACTATATTGAGAGGTTCTGAAAAATCCATTAATACCAACAGAATAGCATACAATTCTGATTTTTGAACTGAATTATAAGGACTTTGAACCACTTTACTTAAATTTTCTGATTTGTAACATTGACTTTCCTTGTTTGTTGGCATTTGTATAAAATGTCCGAACTCCAGATATGGGTTTTTCACGTACAATTCGAGGCAAGATCCAATCAGCTCTCTTTATAAGATCAATTCTATTGCTTTTAGGATATTTGCTGTTAATTTCTCCCAAAAAATTACTGCAAGCTCTTTGCCAAGGTTTACTTTCTGTCCATAATTTTTCAATGTCCTCTTTAGTTAAATGTACAACAATTTCTGCTGGGTCTATTCCTGCTAATTGACGAAGTCTCAATTTTCCTTTCAAAATGAAGTCAGAGATTTTTTCCACATAAGTTTTTAATTTTTTATTTGGTTTATTTGGTAAATATATCTGTTCCAATATAATATCTTCTCTCTGCATTAATATTCCTGTAGGAGAATGCTTAGAAGGTAAAATAACCAAAATGCAATCCAGCTTTGGATCAATATGATCTACATGTCCTTCATGTACTTTTTTTTCTACCAAGGCCAATTCTTTCTCAGCTTCAGGTGATAATTCTCTTGGACTATTTAAGTCCTTGTCACCTTCTAAAGTTTGAACAAATTATTCAGTTCATCATTTTTTACCCCAACAATAGTTTGTAGATGAGAAATGTCCCCAAATAATCTTTGAAAGTCATTAAGAGTCTGTAGGCGATCTCTCCTAATTTGTACCTTTTGAGGTCTAATTTTTTGTAGCTCTATTTTATATCCTAAATAATTAATAGAATCTCCTCTTTGTATCTTTTCAGGAGCAATTTGTAATCCCCAGCCAGGCAATATTTTCTTTACTTCTTCAAACATTCTTTCTAAAGTATCTGCATTTGAGTCAGCTAGTAAAATATCATCCATATAATGATAAATTATAGATTTAGGAAATTTTTTACGTATCAATTCCAAGGGCTGTTGTACAAAATATTGGCACAGGGTTGGACTATTCAACATTCCCTGTTGGAGGACTCTCCATTGAAATCTTCTAACCGGTTGAGAATTATTGTAAGTAGGCACCATGAAAGCAAATCTTTCTCTGTCTTTTTCTTGTAGGGGTATTGAAAAGAAACAGTCTTTTAAATGGATAACTATGAGAGGCCATCCTTTAGGTAACAGAGTAGGCAAAGGAATTCCAGATTGTAGAGAGCCCATTGGCTGAATTACTTTGTTAATTGCTCTGAGGTCTGTTACCATTCTCCATTTCCTAGATTTCTTTTTAATAATAAATACAGGAGAATTCCATGGGCTAGTAGATTCTTCAATATGCCGAGCATTTAACTGTTCTTCTACCAGCTCTTCTAAAGCCTGGAGTTTCTCTGTTGTTAAAGGCCATTGATGAACCCATACAGGCTTGTCTGTTAACCATTTTAAAGGTAGAGCTGTTGGTGCCTTTGGAAGATCATCAGTCTTTCTGCCCTGTTCTTGTATAATATGGATGGCTGGTGACCACTCATTAGAATAATACCTTCTAATATTTCTCTCAGAAACATGTGCTAGTTTATTATTTATTTCTGAGGTTGGAGGGATGTTAATCTGAGTATTCCATTGTTGTAACAGGTCTCGACCCCACAGGTTCATGGCTATGTTAGCCACATATGGTTTTAATCTGCCTCTCTGTCCTTCTGGGCCTATACATTCAAGCCATCTTGCACTCTGTTTAACTTGAGATAATGTTCCAATTCCTAACAATTGAACATTTACCTCCTGAAGAGGCCAAGATGGATGCCAAAATTCTGGTGCAATTATGGTAACATCAGCACCTGTGTCTACAGACCAGACAACAAAACAGCATTTATTTTTATTGTTAATTTTGGTCTTTGTTCATTTATAGAAGTTTGCCAAAAAATTTTCTTTATGGTCTCTCCTGAATTTTCTGTTCTCTCTGTCTCAGTTGTTCCATTACTCTGAGTAGCCTGGTTTATTCCAATAGGCATTTGGTCATTTAACTGCTCTGAGTAGGGGTCTCCTCTACGATTGCAGGAAAAGTCTGAACTGGATTCACTGTAGGGGCCTGCCTGAGGCCCCTCTGGGAGTTTCCCAAAGACTGAGGCAAAGTATTTCCTTGTCTGTCCCTTGTTGATCTACATTCATTGGTCCAATGTCTTCCCTTACCACACCTTCTACATACTCCTGAAGGAAGGGGCATTCTGTTGCCATTGTTCCTTGAAGAAACGTTGTTTCTAGAAGTGCCCTGTTTACAGTCCCTTTTCGAATGTCCTTGCTTTCCACATCCAAAACATCTAACATTCCTCAAACCTCTTGAAATTGCTTCTCCTACCCACATATTATCATGATCATGAGCCTCAGCATTAACCGTGTCTCTAATCCAATCTTCCAAGGGTGCAGATCTCGCCTTTAACGGCCTGATTATTCTCTTGCATGCTTCATTTGCGTTCTCAAAAGCCAAAGATTCAATTATTATCTGGCTAGCTTCTGAATTTGGGACCATTCTCTTTCCTGCTGAAGTCAGTCTTTGTAAGAAATCTGTGAAAGATTCTTTTGGGCCCTGTATAACCTTTGTAAATGACTCAGTTTTCTTCCCTGGTTCCTCAACTCTGTCCCATGCATTCAAGGCTGCCATTCGACATAGAATTAGAGTTTGCATATCATATAAACATTGTGTTCATACTGCAGCAACATGCCTTTAATCCTAGTACCCAAAAGACAGGAGCAGGTGGAGGATCTGTGGGTTCAAAGCCAGCCTGGGCTACATAGAAGCTTTGTGGGTTTTAGTTGCAGGTATCTGAAGTATGGTGCTGAGCTAAATACAAAACCAAACAAAAGTCTGAAAATATTATAGCACTTTAGGCTCTGTCTCTGTACTACCTGCTCTTCCACACACAGACACACAACGAATTCCTACTTCATGATAAGCGTGAGAACCCTAACTAGAAAAGATGAATGAGGATCTATGCATGCAGTACTCATCTTCATAGGTCCTTCCGTGAGTATGCAAAGAATGCAAAGTCAGGTTTATCCATGAACAATTTCTACAGTTAGGCAGAAAAAGAGAAATAAGAAACAGGTGTGAGGATGAGCTGACCCAGCCCAGCTCAAGTAAGGTAGGGCTTGAGGAGAATAGGAGATCTGCAGACAGGAGGCTTGGACCCTAGACAGCTACACTTAGGGAGCATCACTCTCCTCAACTGAGCTCCCAAAGGAGCTCCCCAACTCCCCTCTCTCCTCCCTTTATGTTTAGAGGTGGTTTTTAAAATACATGTGGCGGTGCACCATGTGGATGTCTGGTGTGCAAAGGAGCTAGAAGGGGGCATTAGATCCTTTGGAAGTGGAGTTACTGTGTGCTAATGAATGGTGGCTGGGAAAGGAACCTAGGTGGCCTGGAAGAGCGGTCCATGCTTTTAACTGCTGAGCTACTACCTGGGCCATAAAAGGAGCTTTTCAAACATATCCTCTGGTCCAAGACAGACGCTGTCAATTTGGAAATCAGAATGACAAGCTTTCAGAATGACTGTTTTTAACTCAGCCTGGAGGTCTCCTTTCTTCCCCAGCAAGGACATAATCTGACCATACAACATACACTGATGTTATCTGTTGGAAAGTGAGCATCACAAGTCAATGATAAATGACATGGTCAATGACCACTCGGAAGAAGCATGTGACTCTCTCCCTGGAAAAGGGAACTGTTTTGGGTTGTGTGCTTTCAGCTGCCCAGACAGCAGCCATGTAGGGCAGCTCTAGCCTTCCTGCAGAGTGTCCACTCTGTCCCTTTTTCACATGGCTCTTGAGATTCTTGTTGGCTTTCGCCTGCTTCATGATGTCATTCTCCCTCTCAGCCAATCAGCACCTGATGGAGTCTTGGGGTTCCCCTGGAGCTGACTAACCAAATTTGCCTCAGTGTTCAGCATCTCTGATCCTGGACACACGATATTTTGTACTGAAACTAACAAACCATAATCTGTCCCACATCCAACTCCTATACTGTATTCATATTCCCATGTTGACGATGTAAGGAAGGGAAAGAAACCTGACCATTATTTGTTAGACAGACCACTACACTTGGAAGAGTAGACACAATGTGGAATAAAAGGGAAAGCTCTGAACCATGATCTGGTGCCCTAACTGTGGCCTTAGCTCTGACATTGTCTAGGGTTGTGACACTGGAAAGAGCATTTCCTCTTTCATTAAATGTGTCTTCACCTTCCTTGGTGAGATGACATGCTGGAAGGCTTCAGGGCTCTATAAGTTATTGTCTTTAGGAGCATGGAAACCAGGAGAGAGAAAGAGGAGAGAGAGAGAGAGAGAGAGAGAGAGAGAGAGAGAGAGAGAGAGAGAGAGATCTGGGTATGCATGAAGAAATGAACACTCAGCTCCAAGATGCTTCATGTCAGCAGCTGCCCTCCACCCAATGTTCTACATTAGCATTTTGTAGTTGATGCTGATCAATAGTAGTTTGGGGTATGGGGAGGGAGATCAGCTACCACATGTGCCACTGTTCAATCAGCAGCCGAGGCTGGCTGACTCTTAGTAGGTAGATGTCCGTTCCTGCTCTGTGGCTTCCCTGTGGCTTCCCTGACACTGTGAGGTAGAGGAAAGTCTTATTCCTCTGGCACATCAGGACTGTTTGTTACTATCAAGGGCACAGGAGCAGCTGTGTTCCCTCACACTGCACACTGGGTCAAAGTCAGGCACCTTCCTGGTAGAGGAGGTCACCCAGTTTTAGTGAACGACAACCCTGGAGACATTCCAAACAAGCTCTGGTGGCACACCCCTGTAATCTCAGGCCTTCAGAGCCAGAGGCCTTCAGAGCCTGAAATCAAGGAGTTTCAGGAAATAAAACAACATTCCTCATGTTTGGAGTCTTCTGTCTAGATAAAGAGATCTAAAGAGAGGAGTGAGGAGCACAGGGCAGTGAGGAGGCTGATGCTCTGGGAGAAGCAAGTTTGGGCTGTTTACAGAAGGCCCAGGCCACCTGGATCTGGAGACCACGAGAAAATAGAAAAATAAGGACAGAAAAAAATAAAAGGGAGAACACGGAGCATGGAGATACTACCACGGTAACAGGTAGGTTGGGACTGAATGCTGAAGGGAGCCAAGACTACTTAAAAGTAAATTTTAAAAGAGCCTCAGAGTGGGAATTTCACAGTGCAGGGCAAATGGGGATTTAGTGAGCATGTAGGTTAACAGACCAGGAAGTAAACTGAGGCTGAGACAAGGTGTGACTAGAAGGACCAGCTATCGGGAAAGACACCTTTGGTGTTTCCTTGTTCTCTGATTCCTTGAACACTGGTGGTGCTTGACGATTACAAAATGAGCATTCTATACATATATTGTAGCAGCAATTCTTAGCTGAGTGTCTGGGCTCGTGGGTGAAACTCCAGCTCCGAAGTGGCTGAGGCTGGAGGATTGCTGCTGGTACATGGCAATTCTAGGATGACTTAGGAGGTTACAAGCCAGCTGTGGCCACAAAGTCTAAATTGTTCCTGAAATAGAATTCTTCCTGCACACATGCTGCTGACGGGGTCACAAAGGGCTGAGTGACAGTGCTGGGTCCTTTAATTTGTCCCAGCCATCGAAGAACACCAGAGTGTAGAAATCATGGGGACCCTGTGTCCCTTGAGGAGCATCTTTCATGCTAAAGTTGCTTTCTCATCCTCAGAATCATTTTCCTCACAAGACACTGCAAACTTGGTGACAGTAGGGAACTGCAGAGCCAGGACGGAACGACAGGAACCTACCAAAATATGAGTTATTTGAGTTTTATCAGGAAGTCTTGGGCTAAGGCTACCGGTGTAGCTTTATGATGTCATTCTCTGTCTAAGCCGGTCAGCCCGTGACAGGCTGTGCTCTGTGCTCACTGGGGTATCGAGTGCTTAGACGTATGGAATAGAGAAGGAAATCTGTAGCAGGAATCTTAACAGGTCTTATTAATAAAAACAAACCCGAAGCCAGGTATTGGGGTGAACGCTGGAAGATCAGAGAAGCAGAACAAGCCACATCTACCTCACCTCACCAGTTCCTCAGCTGATCCTGTTTCCTCAGACTGGAAGCCTCTGTGTCCTCATCCGAATGGATCTCAGCTGAACTGCTGCTCAAAATCCTAAAAGCTTAACCAGCTCTACTTCCTGGTTTTCACGCCTTATATACCTTTCTGCTTTCTGCCATCACTTCCTGGGATTAAAGGCTCACTTCCTGGGATTAAAGGCGTGAGTCACCATGCCTGGCTGTTTCCAGTGTGGCTTTAAATTCACAGAGATCCAGATGGATCTCTGCCTCCCAAGTGATAGGATTAAAGGCGTGTGTGCCACCATTTTCTGGCCTCTATATCTAGTGGCTGTTCTGTTCTCTGACTCCAGATAAGTTTATTGGGTACACAATACTTTGGGGAACACAATATCACCACAGAAACCAGGGAGTTACCCAGTGTTTCGAAAGAAGCAGAGAGAGAGAGAGAGCTGGTGTGCAGACAGGCACACTCAGAGCCAAGATGCTTCACTGCAGGAGCAGCCCTCCACTCAGTTTTCCACATTAGCATGTCCATGTTGGTGCCCTTCAGCAGTCGCGTTGGGATGTGAGGGGAATTGAATGCCACATCTGCCACCCGTCCATGAGCAGAGTCGCCTTGGAGGACATGGAGAGGCAGCTGTGTCCTGCTCAGGGCTCAGCATGCAACTCTCCTGGACCTGGGGTTAGGGCTGGACGTTCAAGAGAGAGAAGGAGACTGTGTTTCTGTCTAGGGCCCAGGAGCATCTGTGTTCCCTGCTGGGAGCCTCCAAACAAACTCTGAAAGTGTCAGTACCAGGACTGCTGATTTGGGTGTGCCACCTCAGCACATGAGGTCTAAGACAAGAGGGTGACCACCACTTCATGGCTGGCATCTGCTGTGCAATGAGTTCCTAGCAAGCTAGGTGTATAAGCTGAAACTCTGTTATGATTTAAAGGGATTTTTCCTCATGTATAAATTTAAGCATCAATTTAATCCCATTGTATTAAATTCTTTTGCATAAGTGTGTGACTGTGGCGTGCGTGTTTTGACCTCACTCCTGCCCCAGCAATCACAGGATTACAAACTTGTATCTCAGCGCTCATTGTGGTCAGTACTATAAAAATGCACACATTACCCATCTTCAAAACACAAAGGTGATAGGCAATAACCTTATTAAATCCTGGAGCTCAGACCACCAGAGCCATCCAGGTAGTACAGAATGCTCCACAGCTGGAGATCCAAATGAGGTAAGTCTCACTACACTTGAAAAGAAAGGTAATTTGCATGCAATCATATGTGGCAAATTTATGTGCCTTTTTCTGTGATTAAATCAGTTAACCTCACATCTTTTTATCCAAGTTGTAACCTCTCACTTGCTCCACATTGTCAGAGGATCACAGCAAACAGGTCAATAGTGTGACCAGTTTGTGTTTAGAGTGCATCACATTTTTGAAATTAAACACCCTCAACTCCTGAGCAATGTTCAAGACAATCTTGTGTAGTGCTCTGGTACATGGAGCTCATTCAAGGCTTTCAAATAGTGTTTCCTTCTCTGTAGGAGACCAGCTCGAACCCGTCAAAGGGTTCTTGTGGGAAGAAGAGAGGAATGAGGAAATAACAGATAGAAATATAGGCGGAGATGGAGGGAAAGACAGAGACACAGGATAACTTCTGGAGGGCCCTGGATCAATACCCAGCCTCCTTGAGATTTATTCTAATGGGCTCTTTATACTCTACCAAAGGGAGAGGCAAAAGACCTTCTCCTTTCAAGATCAAAGCACAATGTACAGCCAAGTGTGAGCCCTTCAAAATACCTGGTAACCCACACCCTTGGCCAAATCACCCTATTATGCAGCCCTGCTGGGTAAAGCAGGCTCAGACTCTTTGACCTTGAGTAAGGCTTTACTAGGGAGCTTCTGTGGGCCCTCACATGTCTCCAGCCTCTCAGCCCTAGATCCTTAAACAGGGAGCGAGAGTTTTCCTTCCTCGTTGTCCCTCAAGTGTGCCTGAAGACCTGAGCATGAGAGATACTAAGTTCATGAGCACACCCATCACAACGCCCTCTGCTTCCAGCAGGGATTGCACTGTGGAAGACGTGAGTTGTGCTCCCCCCAAGCTTAGGTGCTCCCTCCTTACTAGTGACAGCAGGAGAAGCCTGCAGGGCTAGGAGTGCTTGCAACCCCAGCACTAAGAAGGCAGCTAGAGGTCGACCCCCGCGGCTCACTGGCCAGCCAGCCAGGCCAACTGTGTGAGGTTCCAGGCCAGTTAGAGACCCTTTCTCAGAAAAATAAGGTCTGAAGAGGACATATCTGAAGAGGACACCAAAAATCTATGGCTAACCTCCACACTCCTGCACATGCATGCATACAAGCCAACACACACACACACACACACACACACACACACACACACACACACACACACAGTAAAGTAGCGTCCTGAGAAGTTTGAGGTTTATCTGTTACTGAAGACAGCCATATGTCAACTGAGTAAGGGGTGGTGGCTGTATTCCACAGCACCAGGGTTATGGAGGGGCTCGTGGTCTCTATGCTGAGAGGTCAGGTGTGAATAGATCTACACTTTGGTCATCTCTGTGCTGACAAGAATTTTCTTCCAAGATGTGAAATAGTAGCCTAAATCCTTTTCTCTTTCTGTAGAAGAAAAAAGAGGAAGTGCCCAGAATGTTACCTTCTGAGAAGACATAGCATTTTACAGAAAGCCTCAGAAGGATTTGCCAAAGGGTCTCTCATCCAGCTGGGCCTTTGGATGGTGAAGAAAGTAATAGTCGTGAGGTGGACCCTGGTGCAGCATGGGCATCTACAAAGCTTAAGGCTTCTTGAGTAAAAACCACACTTTTCAAGCCAGCGCTGGTGTGGACTAGAAGAAGCCTCTTATGAGTTAGCCCCCCAGCACATCAACATCAGCCACTCAGCCTGGGGAAAGTGTGATGCTGACAAGGCCAGGTTAGTCACCACAGGCTCCTGACTCAGAAAAGACTTGTGTCTGGTCAGCCACATAGGAGTGAGACTAGAGCTCACTGGTCAGCTGAGGCAGTGCTGGTGGACATGTGTCTGGTCTGGAGCACTGAGCACCACAGAGAAAGCGGTGTCCCCTTGTCCATGTCCTCAGGCTTTTGCTTCATGGATCCACTGATTCTGCTGTGGGGACAGAACCTTGTGTGATTGTTGTGTTTCTGTGTCCTGCTGCCCTGTCTCATAAAAATGGCCTTTAACTTGCATGAGTCAAAACCTCTTCTTAAATGTGAGCCTGTGCACTCAGGGACCAGCACACTTCCTGACACAGGTAAGATAGTCAGCCTTCCCCAACTGTGAGCCTGTGCACTCAGGGACCAGCACACTTCCTGACACAGGTGAGACAGTCAGCCTTCCCCAACTGTGAGCCTGTGCACTCAGGGACCAGCACACTTCCTTACACAGGTAAGATAGCTTTCCCCAGCTGTGAGCCTGTGCACTCAGTAGTGATTACACTTCCAGATGTAGGTGAGAGAGTGGATGCCTTCCTCAGCTGTGAGCCTGTGCACTCAGTAATCCACACACTTGCAAAATGCCATGAAGGAGCTGGAGAAAGCTGTTCAGTTCCTAGTCACCTGGGAAAGGAAAATGAAAAGGGTGACTGGTCTCAGCTAGATTGAAGAACCTGTCACTGTGGCTTTGCTAGGCTTAGTACACCATCTTCACACATAGCTGGAGACTTGGGCTTCAGTTTTTCCAGGCTGCATGTGCACACTGATCGTCCTGCAGTTTCAGGGTCTCAAGGTGTTGTCCCATCCCAGTAACACTGCTTTATTGGGGACACTCTGGCTATATGCCTAAGCATTCCCTCAACAGGTGGGGATTTCTGCAAAGTGAAGGCTCTGGAATACTTAGAGCAGTTTGGTGCAGTCCATGTCTGAGAGGCAGAGACCAGGGAATCCCCTTTTTTGAGTTTCTGTCTGAGGCGAGAGACCTGAGGATACAGGGACACACAAGTCTGCACCTCAGAGGCCAGAGGCCAGCAGACCTGGACATCTGAACTACAAAGAAAGCATGCCTATCCCAGGAGAGGCACAGAGGAAGTATCTTTTATATAACAATTTGTCCTGTGGCTCCCTGGTGGCTTCACACTGCCCACCTGAGTTGAGTGTGGACTTTGCCTACTGAGTCAGTGAACCCCCACATAAGCTTCTTTAGAACCACTTCATAGTCAAATCCATAAATTTTGCTCCATCCACTCAAAGCTGAGAGCAAAGTCCACAGTCACAGCTCCCAGTCAGTCTTGGCCTGACGTTTGAGAGGAAATTTTCAGCCCACGTGTGGTATCATAATAGGAAGTGGAACTCATGCAGGGAATCCCAGTGACTTAGCATTTCTATCCCAGGATGCCTGGTCTTGTTTGGGGACACAGGGTTCCGTGGGCTCAGACTACTCTCTTTCATCCATTCCAGAGTTCTGCCTGTGGTATGCACATCAGCAACAGTTCCTCCATTTTTGGCACACCAGAGAGGGATAGAAAGCTGTGGTGTAATGTGTACGATGGTAAAATATAAACACTCCTATCTGAACAGTTTCTTTCCGTTGCTCCAGTGACTCTCTAAGTGTAAAGCTCCAGGTCTCAGTCTTAATATCGCTCCACAGAATGGCAGTACATCAAGGCTGGCACCCTAATGGATAGACTTTGATTGAGTTGCTCTTCAGGAGCCCTTGATGTGTTCATGTTGACTAGTTAGAAGATAGCTCTCTCTTGTAGCAATGCAGATTTCCTGCCTTTGCAAACTGAGGCTAGGGCCACTGAGGGAGCATGCTCGAACGACGTGAGCATGTCCTCAGGTGATAGGCAGGCAGCAAGCGACAAGTCATGAGCAGGAAGGCTGCTGTTAATTAACAGAGAATTCTTTGTGTCCTGTATCTGAGTCCCTGTGAAGGCGATAAAATCTTTCCAGGTCTTTGTATGTGTCCTAATGTGCAGTCCTTTGCAGAGCAGAAGGAACCTGGGATGAGAGAGTGCATGAGCAGTGTGTTCCTGGATGTTAGGGCTGTGAGAGAGGGCCACTGAGGGGAGCGGCCTGAACCATTCCTCATTTCAACAAGGAGTAATGAGGAACTTTGAAGCCTCAAGAGGTTCGAGGCCTGAGCAGGCAAGCTTAGGCGCAGAGGTGGGCTCTTTCAGAACACCTCAAACTGGAGCAGGCCAGCTAGGCCTGTGTGCTAGGGAGACATCTCAGGTCCACCTTGGCACCTGTGGGTTAATACTGCATCCCAGCAAAGCAGAACAGCCAAGGCTGTGAACCACTGAGGTGAGAGAGAAGGATGAGTCATTCACTGAGGGGTGTGGGGGTGGTGGGTGGGCTGAGGTGGCAGAGATGGGGGAGGGTGCTTCACTCCCTTGTCCTAGAGAGAGTGGGGCCTAGAGTGCCAGGGAACTGTGAAGAGTTCTCCTCTAACGTGAACAAATAGTCTTGGCAATAGCCTGAGATGTTTGGGCGTTTCCTTTGGTCAATGATTGGAGTAGATGTAGCTCATTCCTGGAACTGGAAGGTCCATTTGGTGGGAAGATATCTAGGTGGGGCGTGGCCTCCCCTGTTATTTGGTGACTCCATTTTTATGTATATATTTTAAGCAGCTTCTACTGTGGTAGGTTCCCAGTGGCCCTGTAGATGTAACCATCTTGTTAAATAAGAAACACAGAGCCAGTTGCAGAGTTAAAAGCCAAGAAGTCAGAGCAATAGCTGAGAGCTGAAAACCTTACCCTTCACTGCTGCTCTGTCTTTCCTCTCTGCAAGAGACCTACTTCTGTGTGTTTTTTCTTTTTCATAGAATTTCTGTTCTGCTTTCTCATTGGTTGTAAACCCAACCACATGACCTCCTAGTCACTGCCTGTCTGTACAGACCTCCAGGTCTTCTATGGTTGGTATTGAATTTAAAGGCGTGTGTCGCCATGCTGGCTGTGTCCTTGAACACCTGGCTCTGCCTCCCAAGCGCAGGGATTAAAGGCATGAACCACTACCGCCCAGCTTCTGCTATGGCTTGCTCTGACCCCACGGCAACTTTATTAATATACAAATAAAATCATATTTTACAAACAAAGTATCACCACATTTCCCCTTTTCTATTTTAATAAAAGAAAAAAAGGAAAAAAGTTATAACTAAAATGTCTAGTCCATTTGCATTTGACAAATTCAGAGAAAGTAATTCCATTATTTATCCTATTTTGGCAAGTCCAAAATGTACCTGATTCACTTTCTATCCTAACTTATATTACTAACGGAACTGTCTTATAACGTCTTTCAAAATTATACACTTACAGCTCTTAGTGAGTTTTTCTGAAATCCTTAACAAAGAAAATTATAACTATAACTAACTGATCTTCAACTCCCTCAGAGACCCAAGAAGGAAATCATACCACCTAATAAAAAGTAAAAACAGGGAGTGCCTGCAAGCAGCTTCCCCCCAAAAAATGTGAGTTGACAGAAACAGCCAGCTGCCTGGACAGTCACCTGAGGTTTCTCCACAGTGTTGGGGCATCATCTTCAGCCTACAGGCTTAGCGTATATGACAGACTCATTTGTGAACTAGGATGTATGTATACAAGGTCAACAGTTTGACCTCACATTTGGTGAGAGCAGTCCATGTACCAGCAACACCTGAATTCCATTAGTGTCATGTCATGATTCAGGATTTTAAATTCTGGAAATTATTGATGTTTTTTAATTCAGCTGTCCATTTTTCTTGGCTCTGTGTGTGTGTGTGTGTGTGTGTGTGTGTGTGTGTGTGTGTGTGTGTGTGGCTTCATCTTGGCATCCTGTTCTTCTCCACATCTCTCTATTAAACACCAGTCTACTATTGAGTGGGGTGAGCTTAGTTATTCTTCAAGAATAACTGTTTCACCTGCTATTCCACTGCATCTCAGAAGCCATTGGCCCACTGCCTGTCCAGCTGCCTTCAAAGAAAAGGGCATGGTACCTTTTCCAGATTGCAAAGGCCACTCACTTCAGGGATGGTGCCATATTGTCCTGGCTTCAGAAGATGCCTTTTATTAAAGCGACAACCACACTTGTTTTGGCAAGAATCGGTAGTCCTTTGTTTCATGTCCTGTCTGTCCTGTTTTCGGCAGTTGATTTGAGGATACTTTGTTGTCCAGTGGCTAACTTTTGCCACAATGAAAGTTAACTCCATCTGTAGTTTCTTCATTGCCCATATTATCTCTGAAGTAGATTGGTACTGCCAGGAGCCGACATGTCTCATAGTCATAGCAAGAAAGAAAAATTCCTAAGTTATTAAAACATTTTAAATGCCATATTCTGTAGATCTCTGAAGATGACCTGTCTATCTAAAATATATCTGTTTGATCTTGAAAACACACCTAATATGACTACAAGTTCAATTGTAATGTATAACTACTAACTTTCATTTCAATATCTTAATAGTTGGTAATAATAACATTCAAGGATTAGCAAATTGCATTACATTGTTAAATGAATGGTATAAGTACAATATCTTGAGCAAGATTAGAAATATGTGTACGACATATTCTAACAATCTCTCTCTCTCTCTCTCTCTCTCTCTCTCTATATATATATATATATATATATATATATAATTTGTATACAATATAAAACAATCCAATCCAATGTAAAATATTTAAAACTAGTAATTGTCTTTTTCTTTTCTCTCTTTTTCTTAAGCAAGCATCTTAAATCTAATGTCCTTTGCCTAGCCCTTTTCCTAACCCTTAACAACTTGTAACCAACCCTGCTAAATGATGAAAACTATTCCAGACCCAAAACCCATTAAAAGACCAAAAAACCACCCACCCCACACCACTTCTTTGGGAATGTTGGCGTCGTATTCCTAAAATTGTTTCCTGCTGGGTATGGGCGAAGGTATCTTTATTCTGAAATGAAAAATTTTGGGTTAATTGTCAAATTCTAGGAAAGGTAACTATATTCTTTGTCATCCATAATGCCAAAGCTCAGGGTTTATCTCAAGTCCTTATTCAAGTAGTCTTTGAAACTGGATCATCTCAGCTAGCCATCTCAGAATTGCTCTAAGCACTTTGTAGTCCAAAGCTGATCTGTAGATGATGTTTGACAACTTAGTGATATTACTATTGTCCACGTGGAATTTTTGTTGTGGGGCCCCATCTTCTTCCTGGAGATTTCAGTTGATGTTAGGCCTGGCCATTATTTCCTGCAGAAAACTGATAAAGCATCGAACACAAAGACCTATATAGGCTGCTAATTGAAGCCTTTTTTTCTTGTAAATTTTGATATAAAATTTATACTGTAAGAAAGGTTTAAAGAATCAGAATAGAATCAAAGAATTGAGATTAGTAATAGAATAGTCCCCTTAATTAATTTGGTTTTTCTCCTGTCCTATGTCAGAAGATGGCTCTTTCTTCTGGCATGATACAGGGAGTTTGCATTTTCCTTTTAACAACATGCTTTAGTTTAAGGAAGGAGAGATCCATTTTCCAACTCCAAAGTCAGCTTTAAATTTTAATTGAACTGGGACTATAGGAAGACCAATAGTGTTAATTTCTTTAGAGAAGAGCAGAAACAAACATCTAGGAAGACTTATGAAATTGTGTAGATGATATACCAATAGGCCATTTTACTCTGTTTCCTGGGATAGATGATTCGTCCCTTTTCTTCAGTTGCCTCATCTGTCCAGTGTTCTTCAGATTCCTTAGCCTTCATTCTCCTAAAAGACAAAAAAAACAAAAAAACAAAAAAACAAAAAAAAAAAACCTTCCCCAAGACTAATTTTGGGGAGATTCCCTTTTGGCAAGTTATATGTGATTAAATGAAAAGGCATGTATTAATGGTATGAGTTAGTTTAAACTGGATGGTCATGTTGGTTGATGAACTATCACCTCCTCTAATTAAGAGGTCTCTCTTGTTCAGATCGAACCTTTATCAATTTTGATGGTACCCACAGCTTAGCTTCTCCTGCAGATACAAAAGCAAAACCTCATCCCCAACATAACACATATGCTTGTTTCCATTCTGAGGTCAGCACATCCTTGAAGTATATAGGCTGATTTACTTCTGTAGTTTTTTCTATTATCCAATGTCTCTCTGCAGCTATTGTTCCTTTCTCATTAGCACTGAGAAAATTCAAAGTTAATAGAGCATTGTGCAGTCTATTTCTGGGGGTTTTTCTTACCCCTTTCTGTTTATTTATCATGTCCTTTAGAGTTCTGTTTGATCTTTCTATAACTGCTTGGCCTGTAGTATTATGTGGTACACCTGTCATATGCTTTATATTATAAATAGGCAAAAAAAACTGTTTCATTTTAATAGAGACATATGCTGGAGCATTGTCAGTTTTAATTTGTGCAGGTATACCCATGAAGGCCATAACTTCTAGCAAATGAGTGATTACAGAATCAGCTTTTTCAGAACTCAAAGCAGTCGCCCATTTAAATCCTGAATAAGTATCAATAGTATGGTGTACATATTTCAATTTTCCAAATTCTGCAAAGTGAAACACATCCATCTGCCAGATTTCATTCCTGAGTACCCTATTGGCGGAATTATTTAGGCCACTCCACGTAGTTAAAAGGGAGGTTTATTTTGTGGGGTAACTTGCAATGAAGGCGTAGGTTGCAGGGTCTGGTAAAGGTATAGTGCAGTCCGGCGGTGTTCTCTGGAGAACTCTGCTCGGTCTCCCTCCAGAGTCCTGCGTCCCAGCCTCAAGCACGCCTCCCCTTCCAATCTTATGTCTTTAGTTTCCTTCTCAGCCCTGCCTTGTGGGCACGACCATTACCAAAGCCTCAATGGGGGTTGGCACTTCCCAGCCAATGCTGGAATGACTATCCACTACAGTACCCTTTGGGTTACATCCTGCTGGTAATGGTGTCTGATTATAGAAGGAACAAGTAGGACATTTCTCTACAATTTCCTTGGCTTGTTGCCAGGTTATGGAAAAATCCTTTATTAAACCTTTACTATTGACATGGTGTGTGTGTGTTTTTTTTTTTTTTTTATGAAAGTCTGAGGCCTCCAGCACATTTCCTATCAATAATTTATCAATCTCATCATTATCTTGTGCTAGAGGGCCTGGCAGACCAGTATGGGATCGGATGTGAGTTATATATAAAGGATGACTCCTTTCCCTGTTTGTATCTTGTGATTGAATAAATAGTGAAGTTAATTCTGAAGTATCAGGGATAAATTCTGCAGTCTCAATATGTAATACCACTCTTTCAGCATACTGAGAGTCAGTAACTATTTTGAGAGGTTCTGAAAAATCCATTAATACCAACAGAATAGCATACAATTCAGATTTTTGAACTGAATTAAAAGGACTTTGAACCACTTTACTTAAATTTTCTGATTTGTAACCTGCCTTTCCTTGTTTGCTGGCATCTGTATAAAATGTACAAACTCCAGATATGGGGTTTTCCCATACAATTCGAGGCAAGATCCAATCAGCTCTCTTTATAAGATCAATTCTATTGCTTTTGGAATATTTGCTGTTAATTTCTCCCAAAAAATTACTGCAAGTTCTTTGCCATGGTTCACTCTCTGTCCATAATTTTTGAATGTCCTCTTTAGTTAAAGGTACAACAATTTCTGCTGGGTCTATTCCTGCTAATTGACAAAGTCTCAATTTTCCTTTCAAAATTAAGTCAGAGATTTTTTCCACATAAGTTTTTAATTTTTTATTTGGTTTATTTGGTAAAAATATCCATTCCAATATAATATCTTCTCTCCACATTAATATACCTGTAGGAGAATGCCTAGAAGGTAAAATAACCAAAATGCAATCCAGCTTTGGATCAATACGATCCACATGTCCTTCATGTACTTTCTTTTCTACCAAGACCAATTCTTTCTCAGCTTCAGGTGATAATTCTCTTGGACTATTTAAGTCCTTGTCACCTTCTAAGGTTTTGAACCAGTTATTCAGTTCATCATTTTTTACCCCAACAATAGTTCCTAGATGAGAAATGTCTCCAAGTAATCTTTGAAATTCGTTAAGAGTCTGTAGTCGATCTCTCCTAATTTGCACCTTTTGAGGTCTAATTTTGTGTAGCTCTACTTTATATCCTAAATAATTAATAGAATCTCCTATTTCTATCTTCTCAGGAGCAATTTGTAATCCCCAGCAAGGCAATGTTTTCTTTACTTCTTCAAACATTCTTTCTAAAGTATCTTCATTTGAGTCAGCAAGTAAAATATCATCCATATAATGATAAATTATAGATTTAGGAAATGTTTTACATATCAGTTCCAATGGCTGTTGTACAAAATATTGGCACAGGGTTGGACTATTCAGCATTCCCTGAGGGAGAATTCTCCGTTGAAATCTTTTAACCAGTTGAGAATTATTGTAAGTAGGCACCGAGGAAGCAAATCTTTCTTTTTCTTGTAAGGGTATTGAAAAGAAACAGTCTTTTAAATCGATAACTATAAGAGGCCATCCTTTAGGTAACAGAGTAGGCAAAGGAATTCCAGATTGTAGAGAGCCCATTGGCTGAATTACTTTGTTAATTGCTCTAAGGTCTGTTACCATTCTCCATTTACCAGATTTCTTTTTAATAACAAATACAGGAGAATTCCATGGGCTAGTAGATTCTTCAATATGCTGAGCATTTAACTGTTCTTCTACCAGCTCTTCTAAAGCCTGGAGTTTCTCTGTTGTTAAAGGCCATTGATGAACCCATACAGGCTTGTCTGTTAACCATTTTAAAGGTAGAGCTGTTGGTGTCTTTGGAAGATCATTAGTTTTTGTGCCCTGTTCTTGTATAATATGGATGGCTGGTGACCACTCATTAGAATAATACCCTCTAATATGTCTCTCAGAAACATGTGCTAGTTTATGATTTATTTCTGATGTTGGAGGGTGTTAATCTGAGCCATTAGCTACCAAGAGCTCCTCAGCAATGGGTAGGGCATCACAAACCACTCTCCCATCTATGCCAGAACTCTGAATGGCTTGATGCTGTGCAGATCTTGTGTAGACAGCCATGGCTGCTGTCAGTTTGTGAGTACAGTGGTCTTGCCAACTCCAGATGCCAGCATTTAGCAGTGCTCCCCTTTCTCTGACTCATAGATCCTCCCCAGCCCAGCCTCCCCAGTGTTCCCTGAGCCTGGATGGGTGGGGGATGGTGGTGGAGATGCAGATGTTTTGTTTAGGCCTGAGCACTCAGTACTCACTTCTCAGCAGCTGTTACATTTTCCTTATACACCCTTCCATTCTTTGTTTTAGGGTCTCCCAGCTTTGTAGCCTGAGAGGCCAGTATTAAATAATGTCCTGCTTTGGGGAAATTTTCTGAGCACGTTAACAATTTTTTATAGATGTTCCATCAGCACATTGTTTAGGTTAAGTTTAGCTTTTATAAAGCAAATTATCCTACATCCTTATTTATGCTTTCTCTACTCAAGCTAGGAATTTATGTGAATTTAAAAAAGATTCATTTATTTTTTCAGTATATGTGTATGTGTTTGTGTGTGGTTATATGCCCGTTGGAGGAATATTCACTGTGTGCCTTCTGTGGGCCAAGTACTTTCCTAGCTTTTAGGTACTCACCAGTGAACCAATACCACAGTCCCAGTTCTCACAGGGCCAGACCTCTGGCAGGGAGAAGAGGAGACAGAGTTAGAACATATGCTCATAGGAAAGACCCTGTGAGCTGGAGATCTGGGGTGCTGGTGTGCTGGAGTACAAGAAGCCATGCATTGCTCTAACCACCCACTGTCAAAAGACAGTAGGGCAATCTGGGCATGATGGGGCGCTCCTTTAATCCCAGGACTCAGGAGGCAGAGGCAGCAGATCTCTGTGAGTTTGAAGCCAGCCTGGTCCAGATAGTGAGTTCCAGGACAGCTAGGGCTATGTAGACAGACTCTGTTTAAAAAGAAAAAAAAAAAAAGAGAGAGAGAGAGAATTGGGAGGTGGGAGGACAAGATTGTTGATAATTTCCTAATTTCCCAGGGTCAGTGCTCAGGCCCAGGCTGGCTACTTCTCCTCCAGAGATGACAGAGGAAGAGGGGTGAAGTTCTCCACAGACTGATTGGAGCCTTCTGAGAAGACAGAAATTCTCAGCAGATTTGGTGGAAGTGACCACCCTGTCATCCTGGAGTGCTTGTCCACCTGTCTGTCCTGTGGGAACTCCATACAGCTGCTGTCTCTGACATGGATTACTTGGGGGTACTAGCAGGCTCTGGCAATGCCCAGCACATGTGTTATACTGTTGGTATCCCAGGGCCCCCAGTCTGGAGGTCACCATTGACAGAAGTGGGCTTCTACAAATTGCCAAGAGAGCATGACTCTAAAAGAGAAAAGCTGTTGACCTCACAGTTGGTTTTCTGGGGATGAGGAACAGTTTCTTAGTCAAGAGAGTGAGCACTCTGAAGAAAAATGTCCTAGCATTAAACAAAAAATGATTTTTTTGTGTGTTGCTGTGCTTGTAGAGATCAAGGGTCAACTCTGTGAAGTGGGTTCTCTTGTTCCCTTTATTGGGTTCCAGGAGTTGAACTCAGGTCAAAGTTGCTCAAGGAGTGTCTTTGCCCTAGCAATCTTGCCAGTCTTGGGATCTGTAGGAGACACAAAACAGAAGATGACAAGAAAGGCAGGACTTTGGGGAGACTCAGAAGGCAACAAGAAGCTGGGGAAAAGGCTCAGTAGAGTGTTCAACCTGCTTGTGTTCCAACTGGAACCTAGATCACTGTCTTTGATCTCATGCATAGCATGTCCTGACACACAATGAGTCCCTCCCTGGCCTTCTGAACTCAAGGAGAAGGTGCAGAGGGTCTAAGACCCTTTGACCTTGGATCTGTGAACATCTAGTCTAGTCCTATAATGCACTGAATTCACAATTGCAATAGCCTTGCCATATCCAGAAGAAAGCATCTCACAGCACCCCTCCCCACCTTCCAGCTCATACTTCCTTTTTATTGCCCCTTCTCCAATGCACCCTGAGTGATATCACAGCACGGACGTCTCCTGTAGTGCTGAGCACTCAACTCTCACTTATTCTCTGCATTTTGACAAGTTAGGGTTATTTATTATGAGGGGATTTTGAGACAGTTCTTCCCTGAATGCCCAGGCTGGCTTGTAACTCAGAATCCTCCTGTCTCTTCTTCCCAAGCGCTGGGATTGCAACTTTGATAACTGGTCTAACTGTGGAGCTTTAAAAAAGCTGCATAGAGGGGACTGGAGAGATGGCTCAGTGGTTGAGAGCACTGGCTGCTTTTCCAGAGGAGCCGGGTTCAATTCCCAGCAACCACATGGCAAATCACAACTGTCTGTAACTCCAGTTCCAGGATCCGACTCCATCACACAGACAAATGTGCACATAAAAAAGCTGCAAAGAGAGACAGAAGAATCCTGCAAAGAAATCATGCCGCAAACTATGTTATTTCATAGTGCTGGAGTTATGTCTGATTGTTGTGACAAATGTTCATATTCAAATCACATATACACATACAAATCATGTTTATGATTAAAATCTAGACTGTACCAACATTGACTGAAAACAGAAAATTCAGGGGCCAGGACAAACTCTAAAGAGAGAACCAACTGCACAATGACAAGAAGATCCTGGCAGTACTCAAAGTTCAGTTACACCAATGAACTAAAAAGAAAGAGGAGAAGCATCTAGAGGCACAGGAAGAAGCCCCGCTGCTTTAGTCCAGCCAGTGGTTGACAGTTATATAAGGTGTGCAGCAAAGGCACACAGGCAGCATATGGAAATGCACTCACCTAGACTTTCACTGGCCGTTCTTTCAAAAGTACTTTGCTGGACTTGTTCTGAGATTCCTGCTGTGTGTTCATAAGGACCAACAAAATGGGGGAATGGTGTTTGTGTTTTCTCATGCCGGGGAAAGAATCCACTGAAACTCTCACTCAGTTCTTGCTTGGTATGGTTCACTCACTCAGCACAGAAAATCTAAGAAGTGGAGGTCATTGGAGGCTGGTGCTGAGGAGAGGGGCTGGGGCTGGGAAGAGCAGTGTTTCATGATTACAGGATGTACTTGAAGAGGAGGAACTATATGTAGGCACAGTGAGTGAGCATTACAGTTCCATTCCTGTCTCCAATGTCTCTTGTTTGTGTCTGCATGAGCATGTGGGTACATGCATGTAAATGTGCTGGTGTGTACATGTATATAAAGGCCAATGGTCAGCCCTGGGTGTCCTTCCTCAGGAGCCACCCAACTTGCTTTGGGAGACAAGTGTCTCTGATTGACCTGGACCTCCCTTAACTGGGTAAGAACTTTATTGACTTAGCTATCTTCCCAATCCTGTTTCTTTGTCTCCGCAAAGGGTTTCATTATATAGCCTAAGCTGGCTTTGAACTTATGATCCTCTTGTCTTAGTCTCAGAATCCCAACCTCCATTTGCAACAGCAAGTAAAAAACATGTAATTAGGAAACGATTAGTTTCCCTGTCAAAATCACCCATGAAAGAAGGCCAGACTTTACATCAGCATAAGGTGGAAACCAATGAATTCCCAAAGAAAATAAAAATTTTAAATACAGAGTTCTGGGGATGAAGAGAAGTCTTGGTGCTTTAGAGCATGTGTGATGCAAGCATGTGGACCAGAGTTCAGATATCAGCACTTCCTTAACAATCACTGTGTCCTATGTGCACTTGTAAGCCGAGTCCTGACCGAGATGGAGACAGAAGAGCTGTGAGGCTTGTTGACTTCCAGCCTAGCAGAAAGACACATGAGCTCCAAGATCCAGGAGAGAGCCCGCATTAAAGGAGGTTTCTCAAAGGAACAGGGAAAGAGTGATAGAGCAGGACATGCAATGACCTCCGCTAGTCCACATATGTGCACATGCACACCTGCACACACATATACTACACTCAGACAAAGATATGTACACTGAAAGCTTCACCAAAATTCTTAGAAAATAGTAGTGTTCCACTTAATTCCACTTATGACAGTATTTTGTACACATCAAATCAATTCTCAGATTTTGTTAAAATTCTCAGATTTTGTTAAAAAGATCAAAGGGAGAAAAGCATTCTTCAGGAGCAAGGTTCACTTCAAATTTCTGTTAGAGAATGCAATGAGAGAATAAACATGTTCTTAAAATCCTTCACCACATGATATGGACACACAATGAGACCCATAAAAAGGGCAAGTTCTACTCTTCCAGAAACTCCATTACAATCTTTCTTCCATGCTGGGAAGAAAGAAAACTCACATTCAGATATGTGTGAATGGCTTGTGTAGTTTGGGGTAGGTTTTGTGTGTGTGTGTGTGTGTGTGTGTGTGTGTGTGTGTGTGTGTGTGTGTGTTACCTGCACATGTGTGGGTGCACACAGTTGTCCACATGTGTAGAGGGCAGAGCAGGATGTCTGGTGTCTTCCTCCACTGCTTTCCATCTATGGCCTTGAGATAGATCTCCCACAGAAAGGGAAGCTCATCACGTTGGCTAGGCCGGCTGGCCAGCAGGCTCTCAGAATCTGCCCATATTCCTCTCCACCTCTATCCTGGGGTTAAAGTCACATGCAGCCATGCCTGGCTGTTCAGCCGGGTGCTGGATATTCAAACCAAGGTCCTCACACTTGCATAGCAAAATTCTCGCACGTAAGCTATCTCCAAGCCCTTATTTTGAATTCTGTGAAACAGATAATTTTCTGTAGTCTATGTTAGTCAGGAACTTGCTTTGAAAACCAGACTGGCTCAGCTTGTAATCTCCTCTGACCTACCATCCAAGTTCTGGGATTACACATGTGTACCATAATGCCTGCCATGATACACATACACACATGGAAACATATATTCATCTATGTATTTTTGTGCTCATTTGTATCCTACTCTTGAATGAGTTTAGAATATGAAAATTAATACATGTGAAAAGTTCTTGTTTATTTATTCTTGAGCATGTAACTCCATTCCACAAATGTTCATAATGTTTTCTTCCCCACAACTTTAATTTTCATTAGGTTTCCAGAACTAACCATCTTATTGACATAGGGAATACTGTACTATTTATGTTTCTAGGGTACTTAAACCAACACATTCATACACTGAAACACATTTTCATAGAGTGAGGGCAAGACATCTATGTCCTTTTCTTAAAATTATGTGAGTGTAAATTATACTGATCTCAGAATTTCACGTTAGTAAAGCGACATTACAAAATGTTTGCTGTAAGAAAAGAAAACGTGCAATCTAAATTTAAATATACACACATGACACATATATGCATATACATATATAAGAATGGACATATAAGGGTGACAGTTTGGGGAAGAAAAATCAGTGGGAGGTGCAAAGGACACAGAGCAGAGTAGCGGGGAGTTAATGTGAGCAAAGAGCAAGGATTATGTGCATGAAAATAGAATGAAACCTTGTCTTTGGTATGCTAACTAAATTTTCAATGAACATGCTAAGGAGTAATGGGAGTAGGTACACACTGGACGAAAGAGCTCAGATTCTATCCTTTCCTTGAAAAGTGTCTTCAGTCTCCATATAACTGACATCAATTCCATCAGTAGAAAGCTCCAGGTTCTTATAGGAGTAGACAACCTGAACTTCAGCCACGCCAGGGGTCGGTGGTGTGGAGAGTGAGAGCTGATGTAGTTTATGTCCATGAATTGCAGCTAAGCAGGGTTCATTCAGTATACATGAAGATCGGAAAGTGAGGACTGAGTGGCAAGAGACCCAGGCTGGAGACAAGAGGACCTGGCATTGGAAGGACTTAGTGTGGTAGTCCGTGACAAGGAGTTGATTTTTAATTTGCAAAAGTTTAAGGTCTTGGAGAGGTCTCCAGACTTGATTTCAGTTTTAAGTAATTCACCATATTTAGAGTTTCTTGTGTAAAAATGCGTGGAGGGAAATGAGACTAGATAACTGGACACATACAGGTCAGTAAGATCTGCACCGGGGTGCTGAAAGAGGGAAGCTGTCAGCCTCTAAAGATGTACGTTCGGGAGATAAAATAACCGATTTAGTGACTCAGGGAAGGGGAGCAGAGAGTGGCAGGAAGTAAAGGGGACAACAGCTAGCACCTGTGGGGTAAGTCATAAAACCATCCAGTGGCAATGACAAGGGAAACGCCCTCAAATGGCACCTCCGCCTCCAGCATCCTAGAAGTGACAGAGCCTCTCCAGCTGGTACAAGGGCAGGGCGTCTTCAGCTTAGACCAGGTCTTTCAAGCTGTCTGGGTCTGAACAGCCACCTGTGGACTGCGGGTCCCTGTGTTGAAAGGACGACTCAGTACTGGCAGCTGCGCCCCACGCTGGCCGAACTCCACTAACAGACCTGAGATCCCAGATTTCAGGGTGGCGCGAAGAACTCTGGGAGGCCACAGGGCCAAGGTGGCGGAGATCATTGAGATTCAAGGTTGCCAAGGCTGGAACAGAGCGCCTTCCCATTCTAGGATGTGGTTTCTGCCCTTCTTGTTCGGTGGGGCACTGCCAGCTACGTCCAGGATCCCACCGTGGCCACCGTGGCCGTGATGTCATCCTGGCTCACGTGGGCAACGTGACACCGCCCACTCCACGCAGGCCGGCCACCAACCGTTAGAGCAACGATCTCGGGATCATCATCAACGGCCTCAGGAGCATGCTGCAGGCTCTACAGCAACCTTACTGCAAGGCACTCCGGGTCCTGTGCTTCCCCGGTGTGCAGGCCGGCCAGTCAGCCGGCTTCCACTGACCCTGGACACAGATGCAAAAGAGCTGGATTTATCAACAGCCTTTGGGGACCACAAGCGCCCTCTGTAGCTCGAGTCCGGTAGGGCAGGTATGGAAGATAGAGTCCTCACCTGCAGAACCCCATTTGCTCAGGCTAGGAACAAAAATTCAGTTCTCCCACCCCACCCCAGAACCAGTGCCTTCTTTATGAAGTAGTATTTCGTGTACATTTTGCATATTGTTCAGGTATTTACTTTCACGTATGTATAGTCTCTTTCTGTTCAAAAGCAAACGCTATACCTTTACAACATTTCCTCCTCTGTTCTTGCCAATGGTTGGTTTTGTGACTGTGCTCACAGGTACTAGTGACTCCTTTACTTCTTGTGACTGTCTGCTCTGTTTTCTAGAGTCTTCAGTAAGCCCTTTATCTCCTGAATATCTATGCAATATGTATGTGCAAATATACATGTATTTTTATTTCTGTTCTAGTTTCAAAAGCCTTAAGGGATTTCATTGGTTATAATTAATATAATTAAAAGTACCACAGTTCATTTAACCTATCCAGTAGTGACATTCCTTTGCATGTTAGGGAGTTGTTTGCTTGCATTTTTGTTTTGGCTGTGGTTTTGATCTCCTGTGACAGAAAATGCTGAGACTGTGTGAACATCCTTATGACCGTAGAACTTTTCTAAATTCAGAGACATGGATGGAATGAAGGAAGTGTATGCTAACATTTTAAACAATTCCATCTAACTGCCAAAAAATGGCATAATACACTCATCCACTGACAGCCAGTTTTACTGGCATCACGCAGCAGGTGCCATGACACCTTTGCACAGCATGGTTTTACGTTCAGTAAACAAGAGAGAACAGAGAAAAGAGGAGCTCCAGTGCAAGATTCCCACAGCTCTCAGGCAGAGGCTCCTGTACCTGCTATGGAATCTCTGATTCACCTACAAGAGGAACTGAAGGCTGGAACACTGACGTCAGAGCAGTGGACTAAGTCCCTGAGGAGACTGCAGGAACTCATTGTGGCCGCTAATAAAAAACGTTTACCTTCGTTTGTAATTCTGGAGCCACCTTTCATCCGCTCATGGTAATACCCACAGCAACTTAGATCTGCGTAGCTGACAAGAAAAGTCAGAGTTATTGGATGAGTGAGTGAAAGAATGAGCAGACACTCACTAGTCAAATCTTTTGGGGAAAGTTACATTTTAGTCAATTTAAATCTGCGTGTGTTTACCATTCTGAATATCATCCCATAATGAAAAACAGGTCAATATCTGTATATTGCTATTTGGAAAGGTAAAAGCTGTAAGTAAACAGAGCAAAGTTTGTTTATAATTGAAGAGATTCAAACAAAAATTAGGCACATTCCAAATTGACATTAACTGATAAAGTAGTTTGTTGGCAATGTGTAGAAAGTATGAGACTTTAGAAAACTCAGTCCTAAATGGGATGTCTTCATCAAACCCCTGGGCTCAGGTACCAATTTGGCAGAGGAAGCAGAAAGATTGTAAGACCTAGTCTGGTACATATGTGTTTAGAACAGTTTTTAAAAGCCCAGTACTTTGGAAACTATGTAAAATTGTTTGTGACTCAAAGAACAAATAACAAAAATAGGCATGATAATAATGTGAAAATACCATCTAGATTTATTAGGAACTATAAAAGCCAAAATAGACTTTTTTATGTGACAAAATTTTCTTGGAGAGGTTCAACACACACACACACACACACACACACACACACACACACACACACACACACACACACTCTCTACCCTTCCCAGATGGGGATTCCACAACAGATCCAAGTATGGATACCAGCAAACTCCAACTTGGTGAACAAATGAATTTCATTGGGTTTACTTACAGAATATGGGTGAGGTGGAGTGTAGTCCTGACTGAGAGTTCATGTGCCAATTACTGTAAGAGCAGAGATCCGAACTGTGACTCGAGAGTGGAGGAAAGGGACAAATGATTCATTTCTGTTTTCAGTAATGAGTGTGGACTGTTTCCTCTAGGTTCTGGTGGTCCACTAATGCCATCCACAGCATCCTGACTGCTGGAATGACAGGTATGCGTCACTCAGAGAGCTGGGGTTTACTTTCAAGTGCCTGCTTCTAGAGAGGATCAGAGGCCTCTCTCTACCCGGGCACAGGGAGAGGGAGACAGGACTTTCAAGGGGTGCCTTTTCTCACTTCAGGGACCTCTGGAACATGCCTCCAGGGGTCATGTCTTTCCTGGGTATTTGCACATTTTCTGGTCTGTTTCCTTAGACTTTAGAGAAGTTTCTTAAAGGCAACAGGTTCTGGTCATCTGCCACCGCTGCAATGAGAAAGCACATCCTCATGGTGGGGTGTCATTGCCACTGTGTTCTACCTGGAATCTGTAGAGCAGGACAGAGTGCCTGAGACCAAAGTCATAGTCCCTGAGCATTGGGTGGGAGAGGAGCTCATGTTGTCTCTGCAGAGCAGAACAGAGGACGGGATGCCAGGGCAGAGGTTCACATCCTGTCGGAGACACTGCACCTCTCCTGACATGTCTCCTTTCTTCTTTAGCTGACATTAGAACTATCCCGATTCTCTATTTCTGCTTTGTGTTGCAGACTCAATAAAATTGTCTCTCCTGAAGCTGAGCAGTTGAAGCCCCAGGACCTACAGAGAGAGGCCCATCAGTATGAATGGCATGCGGCAGACAAGGTCAGTGTGAGCAGCACAGATTAGGAGGGCAGTGTGTTGTCTTCCCAGAATGTGCCCTGGGTTGTGCTGTGCCCCATCAGTGGAGGTTTTATTTAATGGGAAAGTTCATTTGGGGGCCACAAAGACCAGTTACTCAAAAAAGCTGCTCACCAAATGGTAATACAGTTTGAGCCTATGTGTCCAAGAGGATGACTTGAGGAGAGATGGCTGTGACCTTTCTGTCATTTCAAGAGCAAGAAAGAAACTTGACCACAGTGAACATTGTCACCAGATCATAAAGTGTTTTAGATTTCAGGCGTGGGAAGTTTGGTTCATGTGCTTATTCCTAAACTTTGTGTAGTCACTGACCTTCCCCAGTGGAAGGCTTTACCTAAATCTCTTTTCATTCTAATTATGAATAAGACTTGAGATTCAATAGCTGGAGTGAAAACCTGTGAGCTCAGAGAGGCTGAGTAGCAACTAGCTACTTTCTCTCCTTGCTGGCGTCCACAGGAGACCCAAGCTTCTGCTTCGCCAACCAAATATCCTGCACCACCCCAACTCCCAGCTACTCTTCCTCCCTGTCTCTCCCAGAGACACTCTGAGGCTGAGTGATTGCTTTCTGTCAACTAGCTGCTAACACAGCCTCCTGACTCATGGTAATTTTATTTAATGAACACAAATAGAAACTCAGGTTCACTGTGAGATGGAATATCCCCCAACAGTGCAGACAGCGTGGAAACATGGGGGAAAATACTGAACTAAACTCTGGTATCATAGCATTCGTCTTGGCCCTGATATACCTGGGGTTGTGATTTTGGACAAACATTTCCTCTTTCACTAAGTGGATCTTCACCTTCCACCAGGAAATAACCGACAGACTTCTCTGTGCTCACTGGAGTATCGAGCGTTTAGGAGTACAGAATAGAGAAGGAACCCGGCGAGTTTCCCAGTGTTTCAACAGAAGCAGAGAAAGAACTGGTTTGCAGACAGACACACTCAGAGCCAAGATGCTTCACTGCAGGAGCAGCCCTCCACTCAGTTTTCCACATTAGCATGTCCATGTTGGTGCCGTTCAGCAGTCATGTTGGGATATGAGGGGAATTGGCTGCCACATCTGCCACCTGTCCATGAGCAGGGTCTCCTTGGCAGACATGGAGAGGCAGCTGTGTCCCGCTCAGGGCTCAGTGTGCGAGTCTCCTGGACCTGAGGTTTACAGTTAGGACTGGACCTTCAGGAGAGAGAAGGAGACTGTGTTTCTGTCTAGGTCACAGGAGTATCTGTGCTCCCTGCTGTGACCCTCCAAACAAACTCTCTAAAAGAAATGTCACCTCAACACATGTGACCTGAGGCAGCTGGGTCACCACACTTCATGGCTAGCTTCTGTTTCATACTGAGTTCCTAGCAAGCATGCTCTATGAAGTAAAATTCTGTTATGTTTTAAAGGAATCTTTTCTTCATGTTAAAATTCATTGTAAATTCATGAAAAAAAGCGTTGATTCAATCCCATTTAAAAAAAATTAAAATGTTTTTAAGTGTGTCACTCTGCAATGCAGGTTGACTACCCTTCTGCCTCAGCCAAGAATTACAAGGCCATAGTGGTCATTACTTTAGCAATGTACACATTTAAATAAATAAATGTAAGTTTCCCAGACGAACAAAGGAATCTGCTTTCCCAACTACTTGTTTATCTGGTGACAGGCAATAGCCTTATTAAAGCCTGGAGCTCAGACCACCAGAGCCCTCAGGTGCTACAGAATGCTTGAAAGCTGGAGCTTCAAGTGAGCCAATTCCCACTAGAATTAAAAAGAGAGGTAATTTGCACGCAAACACATGTGGCGAATTTAAGGTCCCAGGGCCTTTTTTGCTGTGTTTAAAACAGTTAACTCTATATCGTTTGGTCCAAGGGGCTACACCTCACCTCACTTTTTCTTACTTTGCCAGTGGGATCACAGAGAACAGGTCAATACTGTGACCAGTTTGTCTTTAGAGTGCATCACATTTTTGAAATTAAACACCCTTATTCCTGAGCCACGTTCAAGACAGGCTTGTGCAGTGCTCTGGTCCATGGAGCTCATTCATGGCTCTCAAAGTAGTGTTTCCTTCTCCTGCCTCTCAGCCCTAGATCCTTAAACAACAGGGAGAGAGTTTTCCTTCCTCGTTGTCCCTCAAGTGTGCCTGAAGACCTGAGCATGAGAGATACTAAATTCATGAGCACACCCATCACAACGCCCTCTGCTTCCAGCAGGGATTGCACTGTGGAAGACGTGAGTTGTGCTCCCCCAAGCTTAGGTGCTCCCTCCTTACTAGTGACATCAGGGGAAACCTGTGTGGTGACTGCTGGGTTTATGCTCATACACAACCCTGTGACCTGTGCGCAACCACTAACAGCTCCTTAAAGTCTTCTAGTGCTGATCTCCACAAACAGGCAGTGTGTAAGCTCTGCTCCTTAATGCAAAGCTACCCAAGAGCTCCTTCACATTATGTTTTCAAGGGGCACACACACTGCTAGTCCCCACACCACCACGTTACTACCATATTAAGGGTATGCCAGGCTGAGTTTGTTCACTGCATTTGTTGAGCTAAATAACTCAATGTGGTGTTTTGTTTGATCTAATTTCTTTAGTGAGAGGTCACATGCGCGCGCACACACACGCGTGTGCACACACACGTGCACACACACACACAAGTGTGCTTGTGCACACACACGCGCGAGCACACACACATGCACACACACGCGCATGCACAAACACACACAAACACGCGCGTGCGTGCACACACATACGCACACACACAGAGTATGCTAGACCACTGGTTGGCAGGATGGCAGGAGATGGGTTTTGATGCTCCCTGTCTTCTCTTTCTCTCTTAGAACAGTTCCATTTTTATACATGAAAATCTCCTGCCCCAAGAGTGATTCCAAATTTTACATGCTGCTGGCCAGAGTGTTGAAATAAATAACAAATTATCCTGGGCCTCTTACATTGTCTTGGGGAATAACACATTAGGAATGGCAGCAGCCCACCATAAACATGGACATCCAGAAGATGCTTTCATGCTTTACCATGAATTTTTAGTGTGAGAACGGGCAGCTTCCACCTCCTTTCCTGTGACGGCTCCCTCACTCATCCTGCCCTCCTCTTCATGTTTCTCACCTTTGCAGACAGTAAGAACTTGACATTGTCATCTTTTCATCAGGTTTCTGGCCGCTCACACACATGCTAGTCCTTGCTACTCAAAGACATGGGGACCACAGGTGGTGGTGTCACAAATAAGGAATTTCATGAGTAGGAGACTTGGTTCTGTCTGTGCCCACATGGCCTAGCTGTTAGACAAAAGAGTTGGCAGGAAAGGTATAAGTAGGGTGTGTTCGGATTGGGTACTAGTTACAGGCTTATCACTGTATGTGGCAGAGCCAGATTCCTCTTCTTTTTATCCTGTAATTCATTGAGTGGTATAGGAAAGATGTTAGACTTCCCTGTAGCTACACAGGCACCAGAGGACTGTGGACCACCTAAGCAGATGTGTGTGGATCTCAGGAGCTCAGACACTGAAGAGGGGTTTCCTGGCATGACTTCACTGACCTTCACAACTCTGTGTGTGCCTGAGTAGGTACATTACCTTCCTGTTTCACAGAGGGGGAGGATAAACTCAGGTTTAGGATGAGCTCAGGTTCCACCGTTTGCATTTCCCAGGTTGTGCAATTCCTACATCAGAGTTCATTCTGGAACATAGGTCCGTTTTTGGTATTCTGTAAGAGGAAGGCAGCCTCTTAAGATCATAGTAAAACTCCCTTTCATTTCCTCCTGCTCCAAAGACAAGTCACTCTTACCAGGGACTCATGTGTCCTCCCAGACATCAGTTTGTCACACTGAGTTTCTGAGCACAGCCTCCTCTCAAGCAGTTTGTGACACAGTTGTGAATCTTTCCTGGTTCTAGACTGAGTGAGTGTTGAAGCAGGTTAGCAGCATCCCTGGGTCCAGCATCCCCTTAGGTCTCCACAGCACAGCTCCTCCTAGCTCTGAGAACCCCCTCTGTCAACTGTCATTACTTATTGATCTCTAAGGCGAGGTTGTATCTTGTTGAGAATCAATACACTAAGGTGCTGGATGAGCAAAGACCCATATAGTTGCTGAATATTTTCCTGGTCCTGTCCGGCTCCCATGGCCCCACGGTCTGCAGCCAGGCATACCCAAGTAAACACACAGAGGCTTATATTAATTGAAACTGCTAGGCCATTAGCTCAGGCCTTACACTTAATATAAACTCAGCCCATTTCTATTCATCTATATGTCACCATGTGTTCCATGGCTTTACCTGTGTGCCATTCCATGCTGTTCCATGGACAGTGGGCTGGTGTCTCCTTACTCAGCCTTCCTCTTCCCAGAATTCTCCTTGTCTGCTTATCCTACCTGTACTTTCCTGCCTGGCTACTGGCCATCAGTGTTTTATTAAACACTGTGTACAAAAGCATTATCCCACAGCATCTCCCATTTTCTGTTTACTTAAAAAGGAAGGTTTTAACTTTAACATAGTAAAATTATATATAACAAAACAGTTATCAAGCAAGAATTACAGTTACAATATCTATTTATATTTGGCAAATTCAAAGAAAATATTTTATTTATCCTATATTTGTGAGTCTAAAGTTTCATATCTAATTTATCTTTTATCATAACCAAGGAAAATTATAACTATCTAGTCTTCAACTACATCAAAGAACTCAGAAGGATATAATATTACCTAAGTAAACAGGAAATGCATTGTAAGCAACTTGTAAAAATCTAGAATGACAGAGACAGCTGGCTGCCTGGACAGTTACCCAAAGTTCTTCTGCAATGTTGGGGCATCCATTCTTTAGCCTACAGGCCTAGAGTCTCTCAGCCACTTCTTTCTTTGTCCCGTAGAATGTCTGGCAGTTTCCTCTGTGAAGCAGGAACTTGAAGGACCATCTCATCTTTCAAAATTCAGTGGTCATCTTCCTATGGGTCCTGCATGTCACCATTTTGTCAAGCAGACCAGGAAAGAACAGTTTCTTGCTCAAATGGCTATTTATGACAAAAAGAAGATAAATTCCATATGGAGTGTCTTCGACACCCATCTTTCTCTTTGAAGTAAGTGGTGCTGTCAGGAGCAAGTGTGTCTCATTGCCCAGAAAAGTCTTGAGTTTCTAAAAACAATTATTTATTTATTTATTTATTTATTCATTCATTTATTTGTTTATTTATTTTACTTTATTATTATGTGTTTTAAATTTTATACATCATCCATGGGTTCCCCTGTCCTCCCCCCTCCCGCCCCCACCTTCCCCCAGCTCCTCCTCTCCATTCCCATGTCCTCCAGGATCAAGGCACCCCTGGGGATTCATTTAAACCTGGTGTATTCAGTACAGGCAGGTCCTGTCCCTTCCTTCCAGTCTGAGCAAAGTGTCCCTGTGTAAGCCCAAGGTTTCAAACAGCCAGCTCATGCACTAAGGACAGATCCTGGTCCCACAGCCTGGGTGCCTCCCAAACAGTTCAAGCTATTCAATTGTCTCACTTATCCAGAGGGCCTGATCCAGCTGGGGGCTCCACAGCCTTTGGTTCATAATTCATGTGCTTCCATTCGTTTGGCTATTTGTCCTGTGCTTTTTGCAATCTTGGATTCAACTATTCACGCTCTTGCAGACCCTTCTCTTTCTTGACAGTTGGACACCTGGAGCTCCACCTAGGGCCTGGCTGAGGATCTCTGCATCCACTTCCATCAGTTATTGGAGGAGAGTTCCAGCAAGACAGATAGGGTGTTTAGCCATCTGATCACCGGACTAGGTCAGATCAGGCTTTCTCTCGACCAGTGCCAGCAGTCTACAGAGGATGTGTCATTGTGGATTTCTGGGGACCTCTCCAGCACTCTGCCTATTCCTGTTCTCATGTGGTCTTCATTTATCATAGTCTGTTATTCCGCATTTTCCTGTTCTGTTCTTGATCCAGCCGGGATCTCCTGCTCCCCTAAGCTTTCTTTCCCTCAAATCTTGCCCTTCATTACTCCCACTGTCGTCCAGATTGTTCATGTAGATGTCATCCATTTCTCTGTCATTGGGTGATCCTTGGTTCTTTCCTAGGGTCCCATTTTCTAGGTACCCTCCCTGGAGTTGTGTAGCAGTCTAGTCATCTTTGTTTTACATCTAGTATCCTCCTATGAGTGACTACATACCATGTTTGTCCTTCTGAGTCTGGGTTACCTCTCTCAGGATGATTTTTTTCTAGATCCATCCATTTGCCTGCAATCCTCATGATGTCATTGTTTTTCTCTGCTGAGTAGTACTACATTGTGTATATGTACCATATTTTCTTTATCCATTCTTCAGTTGAAGGGCATCTAGGTCGTTTCCAGATTCTGGCTATTACAAACAAAGCTGATATGAACATAGTTGAGCAAATGCCCTTGTGGTATGATTGAGCATTCCTTGGGTATATGCCCAAGAGTGCTATAGCTGGGTCTTGGAGAGATCGGTTCCCAATTTTCTAAGGAAGCACCATATTGTTTTCCAAAGTGGCTGTACAAGCTTGCATTCCCACCAGCAGTGGAGGAGAGTTCCCCTTGCTCCACATCCTCTCCAGCATAAGCTGTCTTCTGTGCTTTGATCTTAGCCATTCTGACAGGTGTAAGATGGTATCTCAGAGTCGTTTTGATTTGCATTCCCTGGATAATTAGGGATGTTGAGCAATTCCTTAAATGTCTTTCAGCCATTTGAACTTCCTCTGTGGAGAATTCTCTGTTTAGTTCTATAGTCCATTTCTTAATTGGACTGTTGGGCACTTTGATGTCTGATTTCTTGAGTTCTTTATATATTTTGGATATCAGCCCTCTGTCAGATGTGGGGTTTATGAAGACCTTTTCCCATTCTGTAGGCTGTTGCTTTGTCTTGTTTACCGTGTCCTTTGCTCTACAAAAGCTTCTCAGTTTCAACAGGTCCCATTGATTGATTGTTTCTCTCAGTGTCTGTGCTACTGGTATTATATTTAGAAAGTGATCTCCAGTGCCAATGCATTCAAGAGTACTTCCTACTTTCTCTACTATCACGTTCAGAGTAGCTGGATTTATGTTAAGGTCTTTGATCCACTTGGATTTAAGTTTTGTGCAGGGTGACAGATATGGATCTATTTGCAGCCTTCTACACATTGACATCCAGTTATGCCAGCACCATTTCTTGAAGATGCTTTCTTTTTTCCTTTGTACATTTTTGCCTTCTTTGTCAAAAATTATATGTTCATAGGTGTGCGGGTTAATGTCAGGGTCTTCAATTCGATTCCATTTGTCCACATGTCGGTTTTTATGCCAGTACCAAGCTGTTTTTATTACAGTAGCTTTATAGTAGAGCTTGAGGTTGGGGATTGTGATGCCTCCAGAGGTTGTTTTATTGTACAGGATTCTTTTGGCTATCCTGAGTTTTTTGTTTTCCATATGAAGTTGAGTATTATTCTTTCCAGATCTGTGAAGAATTGTGTTGGTAATTGGATGGGAATTGCGTTGAATCTGTAGATTGCTTTAGGTAAGAGCGCCATTTTTACTATGTTAATCCTGCCTATCCATGAGCATGGGAGATCTTTCAATTTTCTGACATCTTCTTCAATTTCTTTTTTCAGGGACTTAAAGTTCTTGTCATATAGGTCCTTCACATGCTTAGTTAGAGTAACCCCAAGGTATATTATATCATTTGTGGCTATTATAAAGGGTGATGTATCTCTGATTTCCTTCTCAGCCTGTTTGTCTACTGTGTATAGGAGGGCTACTGATTTTTTTGAGTTCATCTTGTATCCTGCAATGTTGCTGAAGGTTTTTTATTAGCTGTATGAAGTCCTTGGTTGAATTTTTGGTGTCAGTCATATATACTAACATGTCATCTGCAAATAGGGAAAGCTTGACTTCTTCCTTTCCAACTTGTATCCCCTTAATCTCTTCATGTTGTCTTACAGCTCTGGCTAGAACTTCAAGTACTATATTGAATAAGTATGAGGAGAGGGGATAGCCTTGCCTTGTTCCTGATTTTAGTGGTATTGCTTTGAGTTTCTCTCCATTTAATTTGATGTTGGCTGTTGGCTTGCTGTAGATTGCCTTTATTATGTTTAGTTATGTTCCCTGTATTCCTGATTGCTCCAAGACCTTTATCATGAAGGGGTGTTGGATTTTGTCAAATGCCCTTTCTGCATCTAGTGAGATGATCATGTGGCTTTTTTCTTTGAGTTTGTTTTTTATGGTGTATTACATTGACGGACATTTGTATGTTGAACCACCATTGCATCCCTGGGATGAAGCCTACTTGATCATGGTGGATAATTGCTTTGATGTGTTCTTGGAGTCTGTTTGCCAGAATTTTATTGAGGATTTTTGCATCAATGTTCATGAGGGATATCGGTCTGTAGTTCTCTTTCTTTGTTGCATCTTCATTTGGTTTAGGAATCAGGGTAATTGTAGCCTCATAGAAGGAGTTTGGTAATATACCTTCTGCTTCTATTGTGTGGAAAAATTTAAAGAGTATTGGTATTAAGTCTTCTTAGAAGATCTGGTAGAATTCTGCAGTGAAACCATCAGGTCCTGGGCTTTTTTTGGTTGTGAGTCTTTTAATGACTGATTCTATTTCCTTAGGGGTTATTGGACTATTTAAATGGTTTATCTGGTCTTGATTTAACTTAGGTATGTGGTACCTATCCAGAAAATTATCCATTTCTTTTAGATTTTCCAGTTTTGTGGAGTAGCGGTTTTTGAACTATGACCTGATGATTCTCTGGATTTCCTCATTGTCTGTTGTTATGTCCCCCTTTTCATTTATGATTTTTTAAATTTGGATGCTCTCTCTCTGTCTTTTGGTTAGTTTGGATAAGGAATTGTCTGTCATGTTAATCGTCTCAAAGAACCAACTATTTGTTTCATTAATCCTTTGTATTGTTCTCTTTGTTTCTATTTTATTGATTTCAGCTCTCAACTTGATAATTTCCTGGCATCTGTTCCTCCTGGGAGACTTTGCTTCTTCCTGTTCAAGGGCTTTCAGGTGTGCTGTCAATTCACTAGCATGAGATTTCTCCAGCTTCTTTATGTGGGCATTCAGTGCTATGAATTTCCCTCTTAGCACTGCTTTCATAGTATCCTATAATTTTGGGTATGTGGTGTATTCATTTTCACTGATCTCTAGGAAGTCTTTCATTTCTTTCTTTATTTCTTCCTTAGCCCATTGGATATTCAGTTGAGCATTATTCAGTTTCCATGAGATTGTAGGATTTCTGTACTTTTATCTGTTGTTGAAATCTAACTTTAAACCATGGTGGTCTGATAGAACACAGGAGGTTATTCCAATTGTTTTGTATCTGTTGAGATTTGCTTTGTGGCCAAGTATGTGGTCAATTTTAGAGAAGGTTCCATGGGGTGCTGAGAAGAAGGTATATTCTGTTTTGTTTGGGTGGAATGTTGTGTAGATATCGATTAAGTCCATTTGAGCTATAACATCAGTTAAGACCATTATGTCTCTGTTAAGTTTTAATTTGGCCAATCTGTCCGGAGGTGAAAGTGGGGTGTTGGAGTCTCCCCCTATTAATGTGTGGGGTTTTATATGTGATTTAAGGTTTAGTAATGTTTCTTTTCCATATGTGGGTGCCCTTGTGATTGGGGCATAAATGTTCAGAATTGAGACTTCATCTTGGTGGATCTTTTCTGCCATGAGTATGTAATGTCCTTCATCATCTCTTTTGATTGATTTTAGTTTGAAGTCTATTTTGCTGGATATTAGGATGGCTACACCAGCTTGCTTCTTAAGACCATTTGATTGGAAAGTCTTTTCCCAGCCTTTTATTCTTAGGAGGTGTCTGTCTATGAATTTGAGGTGTGTTTCTTGTGTGCAGCAGAAAGATGGGTCCTGTTTTCGTATCCATTCTGTTAGTCTGTGTCCTTTTATAGGTGAATTAAGGGATATTAATGACCAGTGATTGTTCGTTCCTGTTGTTATTTTCATTTTTGGGGGGTAGTGTGTCTGTACTTCTCTTCTTTGGGGTTTGCTGCTGTGGTGTTATCTATTGCCTGTGTTTTCATGGGTGCATCTGCCTCCCTTAGGTTGGAATTTTCCTTCTAGTGCTTTCAGTAGGGCTGGGTTTGTGGATAGGTATTGTTTAAATCTGGTTTTGTCTTGGAAGGTCTTGTTCACTCCATCTATGATGATTGAAAGTTTTGCTGGGTATATTAGTCTAGGCTGGCATCCATGGTCTCTTAGTGTCTGCATTATATCTGTCCAGGTCCTTCTGGCTTTCAAAGTCTCCATGGAGAATTCGGGTGTTATTCTGATGGGTTTGCCTTTAAGTCACTTGGCCTTTTTCCTTTGCTGCCCTGAATATTCTTTCTTTATTCTGTACATTTAGTTATTAAATTATTATGTGGCAAGGGGACTTTTTTGGGGGGTCTATTCTGTTTGATGTTCTATAGGCTTCTTGTGTCTTCATAGGCATTTCCTTCTTTAAGTTGGGAAAGTTTTCTTCTATGATCTTGTTAAATATATTTTCTGTGCCTTTGAGTTGGTATTCTCCTTCCTCTATCCCTATTATTTGTAGGTTTGGTCTTTTCATGGTGTCCCAAATTTCTTGGACATTTTGGGTCATTACTTTGTTGGTTTTAGTGTTTTCTTTGACTGATGAATCTATTTCTTCAGCTGTTTCCTCAACAGCAGAGATCCTCTCTTCCGTGTCTTGCATTCTGTTGGTTATTCTTGCCTCTGAAGTTCCTGTTTGTTTACTACGATTTTCTATTTCCAACATTCCTTCTGCTAGTGTCTCCTTCATTTTTTCTATTTCCTTCTTCAGGTCTTGGATTGTCTCCCTTGCTTTTCCATGATTTTCATTCAGGGATTTATTGTTTTCTTCTGCTTTAATTGTCCTTTCCTCTAGTTTTTTATAGCGTTCTTCCTATTTGTTTGTCTGTTCCTCAAGTTTATTTTTGATTTCTTCTGTATAGGGCTCTAGCCTCTTCATCATGTTACCTATAAGGTTGTTCTTCTTCTTCTTCCATTCTGTGATGTTCAGGTATGGCTGTTGGAGAAGGGCTAGGTTCTGGTGGTGCTGTATTGCTCTTTATTTTGTTGTATGTACTTCTGCCTTGATGTCTGCCCATCTCCTCTTGTGTTCCTTCATGGTCTAATCAGTGTACTTGGTCCAGAGAGAGTTGACAGATTTAGGGAGCCTCTCCCTGGTCCAGATGGAAGCTCTGGGCCAGATGGGATTGCTGGTCCAGATGAGAGTGCTGGCTGGATAGGAGCTGGGGGCTAGACTCTGAGTCTCGGGAAGTCCCTGGGGTCTCCTTATTTTGTCCAGGTGGTAGCTCCTCTTGTCCCGATGGGAGTTCCTCTGGTCTCTGGTCCAGATGGGAGTTCCAGGGCAGGATGGAAGCTTGGGGGTGGTCTCTGATTCTCAGGAAATGGCTGGGGTCTCCAGCAGATGGGTGTGCGGGCAGGGTGTGGAGACTGCAGTGTCTGCCTGCAGTCTTGGAAAAGGGGAGCCTTCCCGCAGGGCCGGTCGATTGGCAGGAAACTGGGGCCAAGTTGGTCAGGTCCTCCTGGGGTGGCCTGTGTCCAGCGGTGGGACCCAGGCACAGTTGCCTCTCTGACTATCAACCAGGCACTCACCTCTGGTCCAGATGGGAGTTTTGGGGCCCTAAAAACATTTAAAATGCCATATTCTGTAGGTCTTTGAAGTGTTTGAAGATTTTCTACCTAATTGAATTATATCTATGTATAGCTAGAAAACTTAACATGACTGTGTTTGACTATCACAGAAGACTAATTATTAATCTGTATTTCTTAATTATCCATTACAATTTAACTGAGCTGTGCAAACATAATACCTTAAACAAGAGTAGAAATATATATATATATAGTATAACAAATTAACTTTAAATTTGTATCAATAAACTAAAATCCATAGCAATGTAAAACATTTCAAACAAGTTGTTGCTCTTTAAAATTAGATTCACTAATCTACTCTTTCATCCTATTATATCTATAACATCCCTTTTTTTTTTTTTTTTTTACTTTAGAAAGAGATTGACTAAGACCAATAACAATTTGTAAACTAACAACCTAAACAAAAATAAATATCCATACTCCAGTTTTTGGGAATGTGGGTATAGTTTTCTAGGCTACTTCCTGCTGATAGAGGGTGCTGTATTCTTATGGGGATCCTGAGAAAATTAAGAATTATAATTAAAATCGTGGCTGTAGTCTGTGAGGATGAATTGTCTCAGCTAGTTGCTTTGAAGCTGATTTTGGATGTTGGATGATCTAGGCCATGGTGTCATTGGTGACCTTTCAGGGGAATCTTGGCTGATCAAATCTGACGTATCTTAACCTGGAACAAATCCATAGCTTCTTGCTTTCTGTGGAAACAAAAGCAGAGCCTCCTTTCCAAAGCAACATATCCTTAAATCCACATTTTGAAGTCAATATACCTCTAAAATATACATATTGGTTTAACTGAGCAGGCTTTATAATCAAATATCTTTCTGCAGTTAAAAATCCCAAAGACAGCCGGGCGGTGGTGGCACACACCTTTAATCCCAGCACTTGAGAGGCAGAGGCAGGAAGATCTTTGTGAGTTTGAGGCCAGCCTGGTCTACAGAGCGAGATTCAGGAAAGGGGCAAAGCTACACAGAGAAACCCTGTCTCAAAAAAAAAAAAAAAAAAAAAGAATCTCAAAGACAATATTATCCAGACTCTCTGCACAATTTCCATCTTTATGTGGCTTATTTTTATATAACTTTTGCTGTCTCTTTAAAAGATTTTATTTTTTCAAACTATTTCATTCTGGGAAACAGTGGGTCTATGCTTTTATTTAGCAGCATATAGCCCAGAAGCCTCTTTTTTTCCCCCTTGTAGCAGCAAAAGCTAAATTTGGCACAATGCAGTGCACTGTGCTGCTTGGAGACCCCACTGTGTACCATGGCAGAAATCTGCCATGCTGCACTCAAGCCCACAGGCCCCTGTGAACCTGCCATATTGTAGCTCATGGCTTGCCTGAAAGACACATCTAGGAAGCTGTTTTTAGCTCTGTTTTAGAATCTTTTTATTTTAAAGCTTTCTCAAGTTTTAGGTGGAAACACTTGGGCCATGTTTTGGTGCCATTTGTAGCTGAATGTTTTCCTGGTCCTGTCCAGCTCCTGCAGCCTCATGGTCTGCAGCTGCTCAGACCCAAGTAAAGAGACCCAGGCTTATATTCATTAAAACTGCCCAACCATTAGCTCAGGCCTACCGCTGACTAGCTCTTACACTTAATTTAAACTCAGCCCATTTCTCTTCATCTACATGTCACCACATGTTCTGTGGCTTTACCGTGTACCATTCCATGCTGATCCCTGGATGGTGGGCTTGTGTCTCCTTACTCAGCCTTCCTCTTCCCAGATTTCTCCTTGTCTGCTTATCCTGCCTGTACTTTCCTGCCTGGCTACTGGCCAATCAGTGTTTTATTAAACCAGTGTACAAAAGCATTATCCCACAGCACTATATTGTTATTGGGAGTGGAAGAAAGAGCCCGCTGTCTTTATCTCCTGTTTGGAAGTTGAGCAGTATGGCCTGTTTCTTTGAGGTTCTAGAGATCACTAATTCTATCCCCAGTCCCCTGAGCTCTGGGATGATAAGCAAGCACCACATCAGCTTAGCCACACTTCTTGATAGCTGCTGTTTGCAGAGGGTGCAGGTTGACTGAGAGTGTGAGCCTCTCTCTCTCTTCAGGCACTGGGATGGAAGGGATTCGGGATTTCGGGGTGTGCCTCCAGACATCTCTGAAACTCTTTGTACAGAAACACGTTTCCTCAGGGCCTCATTTAGACATTTGGGCATTTTCTGTACGTCTTAGTCCCTCTGCTCTATTCTCTTAGATGCTTTGTTGAGAAACTGAAAAATGACAGTACACATGGAAACACTGTTACCACTGGGAGAAGAAACAACATCCTCAGGTGGATCTTCAGGGAACCAGTATCCTCAAGGTGGGTCTTCATTGTTTATGTAGCTGACCTAAAATCTCCAGAGCAGCATAGAACTGCTGATACAAAAGCCAGAGATCCTGACCCTGGGTGGGAGAGGAACTGATGCTGCCACTCTTGAGCAGTGCAGAGCTCAGGATGGCAGGGAATGAGACATGGCTTCTCAACTTGTCTCCTTTTTCTCCTTCTGACACTAGAACTGTTTTAATCTCCATTTTGGTTTTGTATTGCAGATTGTAAATTGTATTTAGAAAGGGTTGAGAACCTAAAGTGCCAGTTCCTGCAGAGGCACACCAGGGAATATGAAATACACCTGGCAGATAAGGTCAGTGCAGAGATCACAGAGACAGGAGGGTTGTGTGTCGGCTACTCAGCCTGTGCTGGGACTGTGCTGTGCTGCACCAGCAGAGTCTGTCATTCAATGGACTGGTTCACTTGCACACATGTGTACAGACAGCCATAGAAGCCCCCAACCGCCCTCTACAAAGTGCAGTGGGATTCTGAGAATATTGAGACTTAGCTGTTTCTGAAGACAGCCATATAGCAACTGAGTAAGGGATGGTGACTGTGTTTCATGGCACCAGAGTTATGGAGGGGCATATGGACTCTATGCTGAAAGGTCAGGCTTGAAAAGAACTGCCCTTTGGTCATCTCTGTGCTGACAAGGCTTTTTCTTCTAAGATTTGAAGTATTGGTATCTTAGTTATGGTTTCTATTGCTGTGAAGAGACACCATGACCAGGGCAACTATTCTAATGGAAATCATTGGAGTGGCTTACAGTTCAGAGGTTTAGTCCATTGTCATCATGGTGGGACATGGCAGTGTGCAGGCAGACATGGTGCTGGAGAAGAAGCTGAAAGTTTCTACACCTTGATCTGCAGGCAACAGGAGATGAATGGTTTCACTGGGCATAGTTTGAGCATAGGAGACCTCAAAGCCCATGCCTACAGAGACATACTTCCTCCAATAAGATCATACTTATTCCAACAAAGCCATACCTCCTAATGGTACCATTCCTTATGGGGGAACATTTTCTTTCAAACCACCATAATTATCCTGAATCCTTTTCTTTTTCTGTAGAAGAAGAAAAGAAGAGAAAGTGGTACAGAATGCTGCTTTCTGGGAAGACATAAAAACCATTCTACAGAAAACTTCAGAAGTGTTTGCCAAGGGGATCTGTCATCCAGCTGGGTCGATGGATGGTGATGAAAAAAGTCAGAGTGAGGAGGTGGACCGTGGAACAGCATGATCATCCACAAGGGCTGAAGTCTCTTGTAGGAACCGCACCTGACAAAACACGCCTGGTGTGGTCTAGAGGAAGCCTCCGATGAGTTATTCCCCAGCACATCGGCATCAGCCACTCAGCCCGGGGAAAGTGTGATGCTCACAAGGCCAGGTTAGTCACCACAGGTTCCTGACTTGGAAAAGACTTGTGTAGAAGTGGTCCCCATTGCATCTGGGTCAGCCACACAGGAGTGAGACTGGAGCCCACTGGTCAGCTGAGGCAGTGCTGGTGGACACGTGTCTGGCCTGGAGCACTGAGCACCACAGAGAATGTGGTGTCCCCTTGTCCATGTCCTCAGACTTTTGCTCCGTGATCCACTGATTCTGCTGTGGGGACAGAACCTCGTGTGGCAAGTGCTATATTTGTGTGTCTAGATACTCTATCTTGTAAAAATGGCCTTTAACTTAGGTTAAGCCAGTTCAGTTCCTTCAAAACTTGTTGGAAGTCAGACACTCATCTTTTAAAGTTTTAAAGACACTCATCATTTTTATTAAGTTTTTTATTTTATTTTACATACCAACCCCAGTTTCCCATCCATCCTCTCCTCCCATTCTCTCCACTTCCCTCCTTTCCATACCCCCACCATCCACTCATGAGAAAGCACAAGTCCTCCCATGGGAGTCAAGAATGCATGGCATATCAACTTGAGGCAGGACCAAGTTCCTCTCCCTTGTATCAAGGCTGAAGGAGGTTTCCACCACAGGGAATAGGTTCCATGAAGCCCTCTCATGTGCCAGGGATGGATCCTGGTCCCACCGCTAGAAGCCCCACAAACAGACCAAGGTACACAAGTGTCACCCACATGCAGAGGTTCTAGGTAGGTCCCATGCATGCTCCCTTGCTGTTGGTCTAGAGTCTATGAGCTCCCAAGAGCTCAGGTCAGCTGTCTCTGTTGGTTTCCCCGTCATGATCTTGACCCTCCTTGCTTGTATAATCCCTCCTACCTCTCTTCAACTAGACTCCCGGAGCTTGGCCCAGTGCTTGACTGTGGATCTTTGCATCTGCTTCTATCAGTTACTGGATGAAGGGTCTATGATGACAATTATAGATTACAGTAGATGGCCAGTTCAGGCACCTTCTCCACTATTGCTAGTAGTCTAAGCTGGGGTCATCCTTGTGGATTCCTGGGATTTTCCTTGGCACTGGGTTTCTCCCTAACCCCATAATGCCCCCCTTTATCAAGATATGTCTTTCATTGCTTTCCCTCTCTGTCCCTCCCCCAACTCGACCATCCTGATCCTTCATGTTCTCATCTCTCATCCCCTCCCCTCTGCCTTCCTGTGCCACCCTCATTTTACCCAGGAGATCTCATCTATTTCCCTTCCCAGGGGGTCGATCCATGTATCCCTCTTAGGGTCCTCCTTATTACCTAGTTTCTCTACGACTGTGGGTTGTATGTAGTCTGGTTATCCTTTGCTTTACATCTACTGTCCACTTATGCAGACGCTCATCTTTTAAGAGCTCTGTAGAGACTTGAAGAATCACATTAAGAAAATACAAAGTCATCTGTCACAAGGAATGTGTTGTGCACTGTTATTCTCTGAAAGTCGGACTCTGAGATAATCTTGTGTCACTGGGAGAGATGTGAAGGTAAGAGAACTTCCGTTGCATGAGATTGTTCTCAGCATTTGGTAGACCCTCAGAGGAAATCCTCAAGTGTAGCCAGGAAGATGGTGACTCCGTGGATGAAAGGCTAGCTGTGAGTGTGTTAGGACCTGGGACAGAACCTCCAGAAAGCGCTGAACACTGGGGAGGGTTGGCCATCTCTGTATCCAAAGTTCTCTCAAGGTGAGGGGATGTGGAGACAGGAGAAGCCTTGGCTTCTGACAGCACAGCTAGCTGGGCAGACAGAGCAGCACAGAAGAGACTCTGTTTGACCAAAACATCAGGGAAGGACAGCACTCTGGGCCATCTGCTCACTTCGGCAGGGGTGCTGAAGCACCTGTGTGTTCTTGCACACACATGAACGTACATTTTCAAAATACACAAAGATCATTAACACATACTCACAGATCACACACAAAGGATTAAAAAGGGAAATCTACAGATATCTAAGAAATATAAAGTTCTAAAAAATCTTAGCGAAATTGTTCGTCATTTGCGAACCCTGGCTTTGTAGCCAGAATATTCCTGACTTGAGGTTATGGTGCTTCAGCATGCAAATGCTGAAATTCCCTGTGTGCATCACTAGGGATTGCTGTTCAGAAGTTTCTGAAATATTGGTCAATTCTTGTCTTGCATGAGTCAAAATCTCTTCTTGAAGGAAGAGGAGCTTCAAATCAAATTGCAATGCTCTGTCTTAGTTAGACACAGGTGAGAGAGTCAGCTTTACCCTGACTTGAGCCCATGCAGGAATCCACACACTTACATACTGCAATAAAGGAGCAGGCATTGGTCTGGGAGAAATAATCAGGAAAGGGGTGACTGGTTCCAGCTAAGTTGGTATCCCTGGCCCTGTGGCTTTGCTGGGCTTAGTGAACCATCTTCACCCATAATTGCTTGTGCTGCAGCTTTTCCAGGCTGTATGAGCACATGGAGCACCCTACAGTCCTGGGGTCTCCAAGGTTTCCCCATCCCTACAATATTGCCCTACTGGGGATAGTCTGTGGAAGTCTGACCTTGAGACAAGCTTCTCTGTGTGTTTCCAGGCTGTATGCAACCTCTTAAAAATTTCATGCTTTCTCATGAGAAACCTTTCATGGCCTCACAGCTCTTGGGGAAAATGGTCTATATGGCTGAGCATCTCCAAAACAGGCTTCTACTGGTGGAAGCTCTGGGATACTGGCTGTTTAGTTCTGTCCATTTTTGAAAGTCACAGAGCATGGATGCCACTTCTGTGAGTCTCAGTCTGAGGCAAGAGCTAGGGCAACCCAGGGAAACGTAAGCCTGCACCTCAGCGTCCAGAGGCCAGTAGACCTGAGGATCTCAGGACAAAGAAAACATGTCTGTTTCAGGAGAGATACAGCAACGTTTTTCTTTTCTCCTGTCTGTTTAGTTCCCAGATGTCTCCATGTTGCCTATCTGAGTAAGCCCCTCTCAACTTTGCCCATTGAGACCACAAACCCACACAAAGTTTTTACAATTAACTCACGATCACATCCATAAAAATTGCTCCATTCACTCAAGCTAGCAGTAAAGTCCATCATCACAGCTCCCTGTCAGCTGTGGCCAGAGCTTTGTGGTTCTATCATGGGGAGGGACCTCATGGAGAGAATCCCCAGGACTTTGTGTTTTTCTCCGAGGCTGCCAGGCTGAGCTCTGCTCAGAGACACCAGCCCCTGTCTCCTCAGACTTTTCTCTCTTGTCCATTGCAGTTCAGAGGCTCAAGGGCCTGTGCCCCGTGGTCATTCCACAAGATTTGTACAACCAGTACCTCCATTTTGCACCAAGGAACACCAAGAGAGAGGAATAGACACACATGGTATCCTGTGTGGTACACTGATAAAGATATGAAAACTTCCTGATCTAAGACTACTTGTTCCCCCTCGGCTGCCAGTGACTCTCCAGAAACTATCCAGGGTCTGAGTCTCTATATATCACTCCACAGAATGAACAGTGGGTAGAAAGGCCTGGGCACTTGGAATTTGATGACTTTATACTTGATTGCTTTTCAGAGATCCTTGAATTATCAGTTTGTTTCAATGCGATAGTTAGAAATATTCTTCTGGGAACTAACGCCAGTATTCCCAGCCCTTTGCAAACTGAGGCTAGAGGCTTCCTACAAGGTCAAGGCCAGCCTCTGATAGAGTGTGAGACATTGTCTCATAGGAAAAGATGGCAGGCAAGCAGGCAGACAGGTTGTCATGAGGCACGAAGGCTGGCTTATTGACTAATTCTAAACAGAGGACTCAGTTTCCTTTGTGTCCTGTTCTGAGCTCCTCCTGAGTGGTGGCCTGGGGATATAAATTATTTAAGGTCTTTGTATGTGTCCATAAAGTGTGCAGTCCTTTTCAGAGACGGAAAGAACCCTGGGAATGAGAGAGTGCTGAGCAGTGTGTTCACTAGGAGATGTAGGGACTGTGAGGAAGGCAGAGCCACTGATGGGAACACACTGGAACCCACTCCTCACTTCCAAACAAGTCAATGAGTGATGCAATGGAAACCTCACCTTGATGTTGATGAGGAAGCTGGAGCAGGGAAGCTGCTTTAGGCAGCAGAGGGGTGGCGCTCTTTCCAGAACACTTCAGGAACACTGAGCAGGCCAGCTAGGCCTAGCATGTTCTAGGGGGACATCTCAGGTCCACCTTGGCATCTGTGGCTTAATATTATACCCCAGTAAACAGAACAGCCAAGGCTGTGAACCACTGAGGTGAGGGAGAACAATGAGAGTCATTTAATTGGGTGGGGGGATTCCCATGCTCTATGAGCGGGATTGTGAGCGCCAAGAGATTGTGACAAGTTGTTTTTTCTTGGCAGGTGAGAGAGGAGTACATTATAACACATGTGATTGTCCCAGAGCAGAACAGAGGGCCTGAGCGTTGTCACAGACAAAACAAGGAAGATCTTGACCTCCTCCTTAATGGCAGCTCCTCCTATCTCCTAGAAGGACACTGGCCAAGTCTGTCTCTGAGCAGACGCTCCAGATCACCTGTCTCTGAGCATTTACAGTCACTAGTGTTCTAGTGTTGAGTCAAAGGAACATTTGCTTTCCTAATTTTATCTGTTACTAAGAGTGACTCTTCAAAGTTCCAAATCCTTGTGAGTCTGCATGGTGACAAGTAGCTTGCCTGTGATGTATGTGAATGCAGTATAGAGACCATGTACTGCATACGTGAAACTATTTTAAATAACTCAAGGGAGTTCATTCTCTGTGGTTGCATTCCATTTTTATGAAGCAGCACTTGCCTTTTGCACACTCAAAGTGCTCCTGTATGCATATTTTCAGGTGTTGGCATGTGCCATGCATTGTGGGTGTCCCTGCAAGCATTATTGCCAGCAGGGAAATCATCCAGGTAAGGTAAAATGAAATTTGTGTTCAGCGTGACTTCAGTTAGCCAGCACTGGGTGTAAACTTCTGCAGTCTGACATCAAGCAATTTATTTCTTACACATTTAAACATAGTCAGACTTTGGGAAAAGTTCCCATGTGACACAAAGCTTCATAGTAGCACCTCATACATGTCAGATCAATTATGAGTCAAAGCTCTTCAGTTTTGTTTTTGTTAAAACAATCCAAAGGAGAAAAGCATTCTTCAGAGGAAGCTCCACTTCAACTTTCTGTCAAGCATGAAGTAGGAGAGAATAAGCATGTGTTAAAGTCCTTTGCCACATTATGTGTTCTTCCAGCCCCATGACATGCAGGAAAGGGCAGAGATTCTTCTGGAAGACTCATTACAACCTCTCTTCCAGTGCTGGGAATAAAGAAAACTCACTTTCAGTTATGTGTGAATGTCTTGTGTAGCTTGGGGGAGTTTGAGCATATGTTACCTGCATCTCCTTCTCCTGCTCTCTTCCTATGGCCTTACTAGGGTCTCCCACAGAAAGGGAAGCTCATCATTTTGGCTAGGTTGGCTAGCCAGCAAGCTCTCAGAATCTGCCCATCTGTGGAGGGGAGTACCTACCACCCCCATATTTCCCTAGAGTGCTCTTGAGCACTTGAAATATTGCTCTTGAAATATTAGATAGAAGGATTTAGAGTGTGGAGATAAACAGATAGAAAATATAGGATAGCCTCGAGGGCCTGGAACCTACTCCATTGGGCCGACTGTGTCTCCCTAGGGTATTTAAAGGAATGCCAAGGGATGGAGCAAAAGACCTCCCCCCAGCACAGTCTAGTACAGAGCATCTCAGACACCTGCACTTAGGCACGTGGTCCAATTGTCTTCTCTATGCAGACCTGCTTGGTAAAGCCACTAGGAAATCTGAAAATGGGCTCCCATAACCATCTTCCCACTCAACCTCTAAACTGGGGTTACAGGAACATGCCTAGCTAATTACACAGATGCTGGATATTCAAACTGAGCTACCTCCAAGCCCTAATTTTGGATTCTTTAAAACGTATTGGCCCACAACTTGAAGACCAGGCTGGCATAGACGTTGTGACCTACTCTGACATACCTTCAAAGTACTGAGATTACACAGGCACCACAATGCTTGCCTCTCGTGGCTGCCATTCTAATGCTATGTGATGAGTTCTGCCCCTTTCCAAGTCCTTATAGAACTTGACTGCTTAGGTTTGATGTCAGCAACAGTTGTAGCCTTGTGAACTTTTGGTGACTTCTAACAGGAAAGGACACTGGGTAATGGGGCACACAGCTGTCTAACCAGGCCTACAAGGACCTTGGCCTGCTCAAAAGAATCTTGACATTTCTATACCAATACCACATAATACCCTTCAAGTTATATAAAGGATGTGTAGCATGGGAGATGGGGTATGAAAATCTGCCAATATCCCAAGAGCCCCCCACCAAATATTTCTAATTCCTTTACATTTACATATAGGAGCTGTTGTAGGATTTTCTCAAACAACATTGTCATCTACATTTCTTACCAGACCACAATACCCCATGAACTTTATAGCTCTGGGCCCCATACCTTGTGTGGATCTCACAGTCTTCTTTCTTTAGATATGTCTGTATGTCTCTCCCATGGCTTTCCAAATCTGAAAAACACTCCAAGGTTAGCATCATGCCACTTACACAAGAAAACCTCCTCCAGAAGATGGGCATGTCACGGCAATATCCTGAACCACCATCCTACAACCAATAGTGCAATTACAAAGATAATTTTGGTGAAAGTCCACTGTCATGGATTCTGAGTAAGTGTCAGCAGATCCCAGAAATTTATAACTCAGATGGTACTAAAGTCCACCATAAGCAAGATCTAAGACTGTGTAAAGTTTCCATCCATTTCTATCAGTTGCTTCCTCTGCAGATCAAGGTTGGGTACAAAAGCATGGAAATGAGGAGCTAACATAATTAGCTCTCTGTACTCCTTGGTCATTCTCTCTGAGCTGTTATATTTCCATATCCTAGTGATCTTCCATGGCGCCTCTGTTCATCTCTCCACCCTTGATGAACTCAGTGGGTTTGACTGAATTTGCTCAGACCTCCCCAGGGACAAGAGGGAACATGGCCTTGCTCTCCCCTGCTGCACCTGCTAGATCCCTGGGTCCAGGAGGCCCTGGATTGGCACTGTACCTGTAGCCATAGCTGTTGCCTCCATTCACCAGAGCATGGCTGGGCAAACCATCTCCACCCCTAGCATTGCCCATTACAGGATAGAAATATCCCTCCTCGGTTTGGGAAGGATAGTTATCCATTCCTGAGACAGGTTTGGCTATCCTCATCTGCATTGTTCCATCCCAGACATCTTCTGTGATGCCTCCTTGGGCTTTCAAGGCTCCCAGTAGCTTCTTAGCCTAGGATTTGGCTATTAGTGCTTTTCCGTATGAACTCTGGATCCAACCGAAAATAGCCACATTTGTCTTGAAGTGAGCAATACAGACCTTTCTTCCTTTTCTCCTCTTGGTTTCTCTCTCTTCACAGACACTCTAAAGTGTCACTAGATTGGAGAAAGACTTTCCCAGTTTATAAAGATCCTGCCCCTCCAAAGGGCTCAGAACAGTTGCTAAAGCACCAGACCAGCCTTGAGGTCCCTGCTGGATCAAACTCTTCTTTAACTCTGTCAACATGGTTCTATCTCCCTTGTGAAGTGGGGTTCAAACACAGCTTCTATGCCCAGTTTGCTCAATAGCATCTGCCCCTCCTCTGTGGTCCTTCAGCCCCTGGCATGTACTTGGACCTCAGATGGAGATCACCAAGTGTTCCTAAAGGCTCTAATAGGCCAGTTCATCAGGGACTTATTTCCCTCATACTGTCTCACTTTATGCAGCCATTGCCTTCAGGAGAGATAGGTGGTCATGTCAGTCTGTTCTTCTGCAGTCAGACTGACCCCATGTTCCAGTGTCTCACAAGCAAAGGTGTGTCAGGTCTTTTGCTGCTTGTTTAAAAGTCTGTTCTAATTCCAGCTGTTCAAGGGCTAGGTATTTCCTTATGGCCCTCATTTCTTGGACACAGCTATTGTTAAGGTCCTTATCTGCATCGCAACATATATTCCCCTCTTTTTCTATTAGAGGCATCTTCTGTCGCTCTGACCACTCTCTCATCCTCTCACTTATCTAACTTACTTGCCCTATAGAAGGCTTACACTGAAGATGCTAACTGTATCTCCCTCTCTCCTCCTTTACACAATTTCCTATGCGGCCACCCTATCAGCCTCCGATGCATTTCTTACTACACCAAAGAGTGGACAGGCAACTTCTGCCATGGCTTGCATACAAACTCTACGTTAGTGCACAAATCTCAAAGACTCCAAAATGTCTAAGTCCTTAACCTTTTCTGGGCATCTCCATATACAGGTGGTGGACTCTGCTTGTCAAGTAGTCATGCCACCTCGTAGCACATAGATGAAGACTGCCATCCTGTGAGTCTCCCACAGACACTCCTAATGACATCTCAGCCTCAGTTGCATGTCTCACTACACATATCCAGAAACATTCAACTCCTGCCATAGCAATAAGGAACACTTAGATGCATCATACAGGAAAGGTCACATTGGAATTACCTCCTCAGCATCATTGTTTACTTGCTACCCAGAGACAGTGTAGGGTAAGAGGCCAATGGAAAATCATCCTGCTTCCCCTTGGAAATCTGTCCCCCGCCCCGAATGACTCAGGGTTAATGGTCAGGCAATACTTGTGGCAATGCTGTGTTTTTCCACTAACTCACTGCATATGCCCCAAGGACCTAAAAGCCCATCCCTTCTGTCATTCTGTGTTTCTCCCCAATAAATCTCTTGTGCAAAGTTTGTTGTGTGCTGTGACTTTGTGGTATTCCTTGGCTCCTAATTGCAAAGATACCCTTACTATGGAAAATCCTTATAGCCAGTACCAGGCATTCACTCCTCCCAAACTTGTCTTTGGTTCTGTTGAGTACTTGTTTGTGTGCCAATTATATTGTATGACAGACTTTTCCTGGGGAGATGCAACACATCTACTCAACTCAAATAGACCAATGTACAGACACCACCAGTGTCTGACTTTGTGAACCAATGGGTTTTATTGGGTCACTTACAGGTATATGGATTATTGGTTACTTACAGGAGCAGAAACGACAAAGTCAGCTGCATCACCAAGGTCCACCCAGTGTGGATGACAGACACCTCACAAAAGCTGAAAATTGAGCACAGACTAAAGGCAGCTCAACAGGTTGGAGAGTATCCTTAACCGTTGGCTCAGTTGGTCTAATTTTCTATCTTTCAGGCAGCTCTGCTGTTCTCTGCTTCTTGTCAGGCTGCTTAGCTACTCAGCCTTTTCCAGGCAGCTGGTCTGGTCTTAGTATTCCTTGCAGCTTGCTTTCTCTGAGTCTTACACTCAGAGGTCTTTATTGTTTACTACTGGGAGGGAGGGGGCTGTGAACATGGTCGGTTTCAGGAATTTCCTGAACCTATTTTGAATTTTTGCTATATTTTCAAAGAGCTTCCCTATAGCATGATATATTCCAATTTTGGAGTCAATTGATACACAACAGTTTCTTACTTCAAATCTGCTAGCACTTACCAATTTAAGGTGAGTTTGCTTTCACTTCATAAAGAAAATTCAGACTTGATGAACAAAGATGCAAAAATTTCTCATGAAATCTTTGCAAATGGAATGCAGGAAAACACCAGAACATTCCAGAGATACAGTGATGGGTAAATATATGCAAATCGATGAATCTAACATGTAAACTAATGGACTCAAGGGGAAAATCACACCATCATTGAAGTTTATGCACCAAATGCTTTTTAAAAGCTTCTATTTAATTAAATTCTTTCATCATTTTTTTTTACATTTTTTTCAGACAATATGTCCTGATTATGATTTTCTCTCCCTCTACTACTGCCAGTATCTCTCCACCTCCCTCCCATCTGGATCCACCTCCATTCTTTCTCTCATTAGAAAACACATGCATTGAAGGAATAATAAAATATGATGAGATAAAATGAAAACAAACAAATCAGAATAGGACAAAAACAAACAGGAAGAAAAGAGCCCAAGAAAAGACATAAGAAACAGATACAGATGCAGAGACCCACTTGTTTGCACACTTAGGAATCCCAGAAAAATCACAAAACCTGAAGCCATAATATACCCACAAAGGACATGTAGGGTTAAAACAAGAGAGAGAGAGAGAGAGAGAGAGAGAGAGAGAGAGAGAGAGAGAGAGAGAGAGAGAGAGAGAGAGAGAGAGAGAGAGAGAGACAGAGAGAGACAGAGAGACAGAGAGAGAGACAGAGAGAGAGAGAGAGAGAGAGAGAGAGAGAGAGACAGAGAGAGAGAGAGAGAGATTAAAATTAGAAAATAAAGTTAAAAGGAAAACAGAAAGACCTCTGACACAACAGTATGAAACAAGGAACCTCTAAAGATGACACTGAGTTTGTTTTCTGTTGGACATATACTGCTGGGAATGTGGCCTACCTTCAAGAGTAGTTTGTTTCCTGGCTGAGACTTGCTTGGAGAAAACTAAATTATCATTTGCAAGTGGTTATCCACTGGAGACAGCTTCTGGTTAGAGATGGGGGCTGGTGTCCACTTCTTTCAGCTCTAGGACCCCATCTATGGCCTGTGCAGGCCCCATGCATGTTACTTCAGTCTCTTTGAGTAAATATGTGTGTTGACCATGTTGGTACAGAGTGCCTAGTTTCCTTGATGTCCTCCATCACCTCTGGCTCTTACACTTTCTGCCTGTTCTTCCTCCTCAGGGTTCCCCGAGCCCCAAGGGTAGGGATTTGATAGAGCTAACCAGTTCAGGGCTGAGAGTTCCAAGGTCTCTCACTCTCTACATATTGTCTGGCCATGGGTCTCTGTATTTGTTCTCATCTACTGCATAAGGAATCTTCTCTAATGATGCCTGAGCAAAGAACTGGTCTGTGAGTATAGCAGGATGTCATTAGGAGTCATTTTAGTGCCATGTTCCTTAAGTAGAGAAGCAGTATTTGCTTTACTCTGTGCTCTTGGTTACAAAAAAAAAATAGTCTCAGGTTGTGGTCACCCAAGCAGTATTGGGCATGGGTTCTATCTTGTGGAGTGGGCCTTAAGTCAAATCAGACATTGCTTGATGCCTCCCACAAGCTTTATGTTAGCATTGCACTAGCATATCTTGCAGGCTGGAAACTGCTGTGGACTGAAGGGTTTGTAGCTGGATTGGTGTTTATGTGTCTCCTTTGGTAGTATGCAGAGGATCTTCCTGCATCAAAAACACTACCCAGCAGGAGTGAAAGCTCTTGGTAGATATCAGCTTTGACCTTGACTTCTCAGTGTTTAGTGAGTTGTGTAGGTATTATCTTCAGCAATAAGGCCTGGCTGTCAGTTTGTGGAGAGCCACTTACAGTCCTTCCATGAGGTTTCTCATGGAATCCCTTTGGCCAACAACCTAATTAGATGTAACCCATTCCTGGTATTAGACGTTTCATTTGGTTATAAGAGATGGCCAATTTGGGCTCTGTCTCCCCCATTACTTGCTCTCCATTATGTGCCCTAGGGTTTCTATTGCTGTGGAGAGATACCATGACAATGGCAACTATTATAAAGGAAAACATTTAATTGGGGCTTGCTTACTGGTTCAAAGGTTTAGTCTATTATTGTCATGGCGGGAAGCATGATGGCACACTGGCAGACATTGTGTTGGAGAAGGAGCCTAGAGTTCTACCCCTGGATTGGCAGGCAGTAAGAAGAGAGAGGGTGAGCCACTGGGTCTGGTTTGAGCTTTTGAAACCTCAAAGCCAACCCCTAATGGCACACTACTATTGGTGAAATTATTAAGGCCACTCCATGTAGTTAAAAGGGAGGTTTATTTTGTGGGGTAACTTACAAATGAAAGGGTAGGTTGCAGGGTCTGGCAAAGGTATTGCGCAGTCCCGCGGTGTTCTCTGGAGAACTCTGCTTGGTCTACCTCCAGAGTCCAGGGTCTTGGAACCAAGAGAGCGACCTCCTCTTGATCCTCGGTCTTCAGCTCCCTCCTCTGCCCCGCCTTGTGGGCGTGACCATTACTGAAGCCTCAATGGGGGTTGGAACTTCCAGCCAATGCTGGGATGGCTATCCACTACACACTACCTCCAACAAGGCCAACAAAAGGCTCTTTTCCCCCCAAATAAGGTAGACCCACTGGAAACCTACATCTAAAGCTGACTGTAGAGCTCTACTGTCTTAGTTAGGGCTAACTATTGCTGTAAGGAGACACCATGGCCATAGCAACACTTACAAAGAAAACATTTAATTGAGGGAGCTCACTTACAGTTTCAGAGGTTCAGTCCATCATGGCAGGGAGTATGGCAGCATGCAGGCAGGCATGGTTCTAGAGAAAGAGATGAGTGTCCTACATCTTTCAGGCAACAGGAAGTCGCCTGAATCACTGAGCAGTATTCTGAGCATAAGAAACCTCAAAGCCCACCCCTACAGTGACACACTTCCTCTAACAAGGCCATATCCACTCCAACAAAGCCACACCTCCTAATAGTGCCAGTCCCTAGGAAATTATGGGGGCCAAATACATTCAAACTACCACATTAACACTCACTTATACATACATGCACTTACACTCATAAATGTATCAGGACACAAACACACAAAAGTGTAATGGGGTATTGGGAATAGTGAGACTTCAGTGTAATTCAATAAGGGTGTGGTGACTGTGCTCCATGGCTCTTGGGGTATGCAGGGGAGCGTGGATTCTGTGCTGGCAAACCAGACCTAACAAAACTATGCTTTCGACATCTCCATGCCAAGAAGAGTTCTTTCTGTGATGTCAACTATGAGTCAAATTATTTTTCTCTCTCTCCACAGAAGAAGGAAAAGGCAGCACAGAATGTTGCCTCTGGTATTAATTGACAAAATAATGTAAAAAACAATAGTCTAGAATTTCATCAAGGTGGTCTCTAGTCCAACTGAGCCACTAGTTGCTGATGCAGAAAATCCCTGTGAGGAGGTGGGTTTTACCACATTATTATCATCCACTAAGCCTGAAGCTCCCTGTATAGGAAACACCTCAACAATCTGTTGGTGCAGAAGATGGCTGTGAAGTTGTAACTCGTGCTAGGGAAAGTACTATTCAAATGATGTGGACCCAACACATACGCACTATCACCCTTTCAGGCTGAAGAATTAATCTAAACATGTGGCCCCCAGCTTATCATCAAGAGCTTCTCAGGCCAGAGAGAGTATTACTTTACCAAGCCCATATGAGAAGGTATTCCTCATTTCATCTGAGAGCCTGAGTTGTCAGCAATCTGCATGCTTCCAGATACGAGTGTGGGAGTCAGATGCCTTCTCTAGCTGTGAGCCTGTGCACTCAGCAATCCACACACTTGCAAAATACAATGGAGGTTCAGGAGAAAGATGTTCAGTTCCATTTCAGAAGGAAGAAACAAGCAAGAAAGGAGGGACCAGTCCCAATTAACTTCAAAACTCTGTCTACTCCGATTACTGTGACTTTGCTGGATTCTGTCCATCTGATGCTGTCACAGTTGGCATCTCAGGGCTGCACCTTTTCCAGGCTACAGGTGCACACCAACTAACCTATAGATTCAGGTTCTCAAAGGGTTACCACACTCCTATAGCTTTGCCTTAGAGGAGACTCTCTGTGGAGACCTGGTCTTGAGACAGGTATGTATGTTAACCCACAGGCTGACCACAGCATCCTTTGAAATCTAAATGAAGTTCCTTAGGCCCCACAGTTCTTAGGATCAGTCTACATGTCTGAGCTTCCCCACAACAGACTTCCTGCAAGGTGAAAGCTCTGGAATACTGATAACTTGGCTCTGTCCATGTCAGAGAGGCGCAGACCAGAAAAGCCACTTGCGTGAGTCTCAATCTGAGGCCAGAGCCCAAGGATGCAGAGAAACACCAATCCACACCCCAGAGGCCAGAGCCTAGAAGATACGGAGTTCTGATGTCTCAGGACAGAGGAGGAGCATGCATGTCCCAGGAGAGACACAGAGAAAGTATTTTCTTTGTTCCCTGCAGCTCTTGGCTACCCATGTTAAGAGTGGATCTTGGCCACAGAGCCCAGACACTCACATACATACCAGTTTTCTTAGAAATTCCTCATGGTCACATTCAGAGATAATGCTCATCCAGTCAGATGGACACTAACTTCTATGACCATGCTCTCCAGTCAGCTGTGCACAGAGAAGAGACCTTATGTCTCCTCCGTGGTGACTTCAGGAAAGAGGGTGCCATGGGAGGAATCCCAATGACTTAGCATCTTTATCATCTTCTCATTTTCATAATTAGACTTTTTAAACTAACAACTTACGGCTTCAGGAACTATTGTTCTGCCCATGAAAAATGTTCCATAAACAGGGCACAACTCTGTTCTGTGTACACATCAAAGAAGAAGTAAAGGCCATGTCAGCAGTCAGGACATAGAAGAGATAATGGGGCTTATAGTCCTTTCTGAGGCATTTGGAAATTCAGCCTTTTCACTCACCTTCCTAGAAATCCATAATGACCATGTATCTAGGATGCATGCAGTAGGTGGTAGAAATGGGTTTTCTCAGCTTTGCTGCCTGGATAATAAATGGATCAGAATGTTCAAATAAACAAACAAACAAATAAATAAAATGGTAGCTAAACGTCCCTTTAATATGAAACAGAATGGAACGAGCTAGGTCATGTACAGAAGAAATACAGTTTACACAGGAAATGGACTATTCTTCCACAGAGATGAAAACATTGTGGCACACATGACAATTCAGAGGTAACTTGGGAGACACGATTAGTGGCTAGTGATATAAGCCAGGCAGGATGGGAAGAACATTACATGATGCTATTTATATGAGGCACCTAGAGCTGGCTAATTCGCATAAACAGAGAGCAGAGACTTCTAGGGCTGGGAGCTGGGGAGAAGGGGAATAATGTTTCATGGTCACAATTTCAGCTGACGAGGATGAGCTGCACTGACTAAACATTACAGTTGTATTCATGTTTTTAATGTATCTTGTTTTGTATGTGTATACAGTCTAGGTAGATTCATGTAAGTGTGCACATCCATGTAAAGGCCTATGGTCAACCTTGAGTACCCTTCCTCAGGAGCCAACAAGCTTGCTTCTGGAGACAAATGTCTCTCATTGAACTAGAGTTCACTGACTAGGCTAGAGTAACCAATCACCCACAGGACCTTATTGTTTATCCCTTTTCTTGTAGGCCTAAAAGTGTCAACACAATACCCCCTTTTCTCATGTCTTTTGGAGTTTCAGTTCAAATGCTCAGGCTTGTGGGGTAAGAAATTTACCGACTGAACTATTGCCCCAACCAAGATTATGGTTTTTCAAAGAGCCTAATTGTATTAACCAGGGTGGCCTTGGTTATGATCCTCCTGCCTCAGTCTCAAAAGCCCAACCTCCATTTGAGACATCAAATATAAACATTTAATTAGGGAAACTATCTGGTTCCCTGTCAAAATGACCCACGAGAGAAGGCCAGACTTCACATCAGCAAAGTGGAGATCACTGAATTCTCAAAGAACAACAGAAATGTACATAGTCAAACAGAGTTCTGGGTATGAAAAGATGACTCAATGGTTAAGACCACTTGCTATGCAGGCATGAGGATCCGAGTTGAGCTCTCAGCACCTATGTAAGAACCCCACTGCCCCATGTATACCTGTATCCCCAGCAATGAGCAAGGTGGAGAGCAGAGCATTCTACATAGGAATTTGCGTTCCACCGAGAGATAGTCTTCTCACCTGTTACAAAGGATCGTGGCTAGCCAAATTGTACATTACCTTTGTCCTCTTCAGGGAATGAGGAAGCCTTTATAATGGGGATCCAAGACCCTATGGTATGTGTGGGAGCCTACAAAGGTTTTCTAGTTAGATCTGAGCTTGCTTTACACAGCAGGGCTGCATTAGGGGATGGCTGGACCCCGTGCATGGTCACCAAGTGTCTGGAATGGTCTGTACTTGGCTGTGCTGGGGGGAGGTCTTTTGCTCCACCCCTTGGCATTCCTTTAAAAGCCCTTTGACAGACAGTCAGTGCCTGATGGATTAGGATCCAGGCCCTTCCGAGGCTATTCTGTGTTTCTGTCAGTCTGTCTGTCTCTCTGTCCAGGTATCTTTCTATCTAATATTTCATGCTCAAGAAGTACCCTGGAGGAAAGTGGATGCCCCTATAGGCATCTTCCTTCTCTCTGCTCTTCCCTTTTCCACTCAGCCCATACCCCTCCTTCTAACAGCCATCTTTACTTTCCTTCTCCCCTTCACCCATCTTGAAAATAGATGCATGGCAAGAAAACAAGGCAGCAGTCTCCAACAATAAGCAATACTCCTAACTAGGAATGGCCAGAACTTCTGTATCCCCGATAAAACTCAGCCTGGCATCAAATACCAAGGTGCCATATAGGTGAAGAAAGCCGAAGGGGGATTATGTCAGAAGATGAAAGGAGAGGAGGGGCAAGGAGGATGCTCCTGGGGATGCAAAGCAGTCAAGTACTAGTTTCTTTCCTTTTTTAAAGATTTATTTATTCATTATGTACACAGAAGAGGGCACCAGATCTCATTACAGATGGTTGTGAGCCACCATGTGGGTGCTGGAAATTGAACTCAGGACCTCTAGAAGAGCAGTTGATGCTTCCAACCTCTGAGCCATCTCTCCAGCCCCCAAGTACTATTTTCTTACCTGTGGAATCTAAATATGTATACACATATACAGATATGTGCACACTCATTTATTTGTTGTGAGCATGTAATGTAGAGCATTTGGGGGAGGGAATCCAGAGGCAGGGGCACAGGACAAGAGAACTGTGGGGGTGCACATGATCAATGGGTATTGATTATACATATATGAAAATAGAATGAAAACCTGTGTTGTGCATGCCAAGTTAAAATATTAATGAAAATATTAGGAGTAATGGATACATTCACACAGGCTGAAAAGGCTCAAATTCTATCTTTTCAATGAAAAGTGTCTTCAGTCTCCACATAACTGACATCAATTCCATCAGTAGAAAGCTCCAGGTTCTTACAGGAGTAGATAGACAACCTGACAACCTGAACTTCAGCCCCGCCATGGGTCAGTGTGGAGCGTGAGAGCTGAGGTAGTTTATGTCCATGAATTGCAGCTAAGCAGGGTTCATTCAGTATACATGAAGATCAGAAAGTGAGGACTGAGTGGCAATAGACTGGGGTCGAGACAGAGAGGACCCCAGACAGTGGAGCCTACTGTGACATGCCATGACAAGGAGATGGCTTTTCATTTCTTAAACTTTTCCTGTATTTGAGCTGTCTCCCCACTCCATTCCAATTTTAAAGAATTCACTAAATTTAGGGTTTCTTGTATAAAAAAATGCATCAGAGTGAAGTCAGAGTAGATGAATGGACAACAAGTGTAGGACTCTGTCTCAATAGGTCAGGCAAGTGCTGCGCTGGGATGCAGAAGGAGGGACATTGCCAGACTCTAAGGATATCCAGGAGATAAAACGCAGGACTTACTGAAGTCAGGGGACAGGGAGAGGGCAGTCCGTCCGTCCTGGGTTTTAAGTACTGCTCATTTGTGGGGATAAAACAAAGGACTTGATGAATTCTGGGGTGGAGAGAGGCCGGTCTGGCCATGCCTGGCTCAGCTATTCCTCACTTGTGGAGATAAAAGGACAGAGTTTTGAAATCTGGGAAGGGGAGCAGGACAGGGATGGTCGCAGGAAGTAGGGAATTGACCAGCAACTGTGAACAAAATTGTAAATCTAACCACCGGCACAGGCTGGGAAACTCCCTCAAATGACACCTCCGCCTCCAGAGTCCTGGAAGTGACAAAGCCTCTCCAGCTGGTGCTGAGGGCAGGGCGGCTTCTGCTCAGACCAGATCCCCTCACACTGTGTGCAACTAAGCAGCGACCTGAGGACTGTGGCCCCTGTGATCAAGGGGCGACCCATTAGGGGCAGCCGCGCCCCGCCTTCCTCACTGCCCAAGCTCCAGAGACAGAAGACAAGTCCCAGTCCGGACAGACAGACAGACAGACGAAACCCCAGAAGGCAGAGCGGCAGTGCTGAGAACTATGGGAGGTGGAAGAGATCAAGGTCACGGAGAAAAGGGTGACCCAGGGCTGCCAAAACGGGAACAGAGCGCCTTGCCATTCCGGGATGAGGGGCCAGCGCTCATGTGGGCACCAGGACGCCGCCCACCCATCGCAGGACAGAACCAACCACCAGAACATCGACTTCCGGGATACAGGAAGATGCCCCGAGATCAAGTAGGAACTCCGGGTCCTGTCATCGCTAGTGTTCAGGTGGAGTGGCTCCCTCGGAAGACAGGAGTGGAGGCACCAGGAGAGCGTGATTGGTCAGCCTGGCTTTGGTCCCACAGCGCCTTCTGTAGCCCAAGACGAGTAGTGCAGCTGTGCTTGGTAGCCTCCCTCCTGGGGTACTCCAATTCCTCAGGACAGGAACACAAGTTCAATCCTCCTCCCACCCACCCTCACAGATGCCTGTGTGTTCTTTACAGTGTAGTCAAATGTAGACATTCGTCCATACTGTTTACTTTCACACATGTATGTAAAGATTTTGTACAAAGGCAAACACTACATTTACATTGCCCCCAAATGTACATATATACATATTACATACATATATACTATACACAACACACACACGTAACACAAATTTTAAAAGGTATTAATAAAAAAACCTCAGAGCCAGATATTGGGGTGAATTCTGAGAGATCAGAGAGACAGAACAAGCCACAGCCAACCTCACCCCACCACTCCTCAGCGGATCTTGTTTCCTTAGACTGGGAGCCTCTCACTCCTCACCCAAAGGGATCTCAGCTGAACTGCTGCTCAAAAGCCTAAAAACTTTAAAAAGCCTCTAGTTCCTGGTCCTCATGCCTTATGTTCCTTTCTGCTTCCTGCCATCACTTCTTGGGGTTAAAGACATGTGTCTTTCCCAAGCAAGACACTAGATCTCAAGTCCTGGGATTAAAGTGTGTGCCACCATGCCTGGCTCTGTTTCCAGTGTGGCCTTGAACTCACAGAGATCTGAGTGGATCTGTGCTTCTGGAATGCTACTATTGAGGGTGTGTGACACCACTGATTGGCCTCTATGTCTAAGCTAGTGGCTGTTCTGTTCTCTGGCCCCAGATAAGTTTTATTAGGGTTCACAATATATTGGAGGACACAATATATCATCATCATCTATATCTATCTATCTATCTATCTATCTATCTATCTATCTATCTATATTATATACATATATCTTTATATCCATGCTAGTTTTAAAAGCATCAGAGTATTTCACTGATAATGAATATGAGTCAAATGAACTATGGTTCATTTAACCTGTCCAGTATTTACAGAAATTTTCCTGTTTGGAAGGTGGGCTTTTTGGGGGGGATGTTGATTGTATTTTTGATCTTCTGTAACAGAAAAGTGTGCAATGAACATCCTTGCAAATGTATACAGGGAAGAACAAAACACGTGCTAATGTTTTTAACAATTGCCAAAAGCTATGTCAGCCCACCCATCCACTGACAGCCAGTTTTACTGGCATCATGCAGCAGGTGCCATGACACCTTTGCACAGCATGGTTTTACGTTCAGTACACACCAGAGAGAACAGAGAAAAGAGGAGCCCAAATGGAAGACTCCCACAGCACTCAGGCAGAGGCTCCTGTGTCTGCTACAGAATCTCTGATTCACCTACAAGAGGAACTGAAGGCTGGGACACTGAGGTCAGAGCAGTGGACTAAGTCCCTGAGGAGACTGCAGGAACTCATGGTGGCCACTAATAAAAACGTTTACCTTAGTTTGTAATTCTGGAGGCACCTTTCATCCGCTCATGGTAATACTCACAGCAACTTAGATCTGGGTAAGCTGACTTAAAGGTCAGTTATTTTTAAAAAAATGAATGACAGTGAATTCATTCAGTGAATGAATGGACAGATGACTGCTAGTTAAAATTTCTGGCTGATGGTCATATTTTAGCCACTTGTATAACCATGTATATTTACGATCATGAAAAGTCTCCCATAATTTAAAAAGGTCAATATTAGAAAATTGCTAATTGAACATAGAAGCCATATGTTACCAGACAAAGTCTGTTTACCTTTGAAGAGATTGTAAGCAAGAATTAAGCATATTCTAAGTTGACATTAACAGAATAACTAGTCCTTTGGAAATTATAGAAAACTGTTGGCGTGTTGCCCTAAGAACAAATGGTACAGATGCTGACAGGCAGGAAAATACCTAAATGTGGCCTAAATCTTTAAGGAACTACAAAACCCAAATTGATCTTTTACTTCAAATCTGAAGCACCAAGTAACTCACTATAAATTGACCTAAGATGAACAGAAATGCAACAACTGGTAATAAAATACTTGCAAGTGGAATTCAATAAAACAGCAAAGAGTAATTCTCTGTGATGAACATGGCTTCATCCCAAAAGTGCAGGAATGGTTCAACATATGAAAGTCAATAATGCACCACATAAGAGGACTCAAAGACAGAAATCAGTAACAAGTTAAGGATGGCCAGTTTCTCCACTCTCATTCAATATTCTTCCTGAAGTCTTAACTAGAGAAATAGGACAAGTAAAAGAAGTGAAAGGGAAAGAAGACAGAAACCCGAGTGTCCGTATTTGCAAAGGATGTGAGTCTCTATGACACCGAAAGATTCCACCAGAAAACTCTCAAGTATCAACACTCAGCAGAGCTGCAGAACACAGAACTAACGTAAAAAGTGGACACAGAGGGTGCAGGGAAGGGAAGGGAGCAGAGGACCTGCAAACTTCTATGTGGAAGCATCAAATTGCTATGAAAATGACCTTCCCACAGGCTGGGTTGGGTCAGCAATGCTCCCTCAAGTCCATGTGCTTCTGCTTAAGCCCCAGCTGAGGTCTATGCCTAGAGGCTGGAAACTTTAAGAGTGGTCCTAGGCTTCTGCGCATTGGGAGCTTGTCCTTGGAAGGGACCCAGCCCCCCCCCCCTCTCACACACACACATACACACACTCTCTCTCTTTATATAGACAAGATCTCTTGCACTTGCTCTGTATACAAGGATGGCTCTGCACATCTGATTCTCCTGCCTCCTCCTGCTTCCACCTACCAAACACTGGGATTTTGGAGGACATATCATCACACCAAATACTTTAAGTTGCTGGAAACAAACCAAGGGCTTTGTATACACTAGGCAAGCACACCACCAACTGAACCACACACCAAGCCCCTCTTTCCCTTGTCCTGTGATGGAGAAGGGACTTGCTCCACTGAGTGTCCCTTGCATTTGACAATCTTCCCTCGCCACAGGACAATAATGCACAGGACCAAGTGCCTGTGAGGCAAAACAAACCTTTACAGTTCTAAGTTAGGCATCTCAGGTGTTTTTCATGACAGTTAGCTGACTGTCACACCACACTAAGTTGGGTCTTACTATACCACCCACCCTAACCTGGGCAGCTGTGCATTCTCCTGATATCCACAGGAAATAGAGATTATCCTGACTTACAGAATCATCGCATAAAGGAGGATGTGCTGTCACGTGCCTTTAATCCTAGCACCCAAAAGACAGGAGCAGGTGGAGGATCTGTGGGTTCAAAGCCAGCCTGGGCTACATAGAAGCTTTGTGGGTTTTAGTTGCAGGTATCTGAAGTATGGTGCTGAGCTAGAAACCAAACCAAACCAAAGTCTGAAAATAATATAGCACTTTAGGCTCTGTCTCTGAACTACCAGCTCTTCCACACACAGACACACAAAGAATTCCTACTTCATGCTAAGCGTGAGAACCCTAACTAGAAAAGATGAATGAGGATCTATGCATGCAGTACTCATCTTCATAGGTCCTTCCGTGAGTATGCAAAGAATGCAAAGTCAGGTTTATCCATGGACAATTTCTACAGTTAGGCAGAAAAAGAGAAATAAGAAACAGGTGTGAGGATGACCTGACCGAGCCCAGCTCAAGTAAGGTAGGGCTTGAGGAGAATAGGAGATCTGCAGACAGGAGGCTTGGACCCTAGACAGCTACACTTAGGGACATCACTCTCCTCAACTGAGCTCCCAAAGGAGCTCCCCAACTCTCCTCTCTCCTCCCTTTATGTTTAGAGGTGGTTTTTAAAATACATGTGGAGGTGCACCATGTGGATGTCTGTTGTCCAAAGGGGCTAGAAGGGGGCATTGGATCCTTTGGAAGTGGGGTTACTGTGGATGTGTGCTAATGAATGGTGGCTGGGAAAGGAACCTAGGTGGCCTGGAAGAGCGGTCCATGCTTTTAACTGCTGAGCTACTACCTGGGCCACAAAAGGAGCTTTTCAAACATATCCTCTGGTCCAAGACAGACGCTGTCAATTTGGAAATCAGAATGACAAGCTTTCAGAATGACTGTTTTTTAACTCAGCCTGGAGGTCTCCTTTCTTCCCCAGCAAGGACATAATCTGACCATACAACATACACTGATGTTATCTGTTGGAAAGTGAGCATCACAAGTCAATGATAAATGACATGGTCAATGACCACTCGGAAGAAGCATGTGACTCTCTCCTCCTGGAAAAGGGAACTGTGTTGGGTTGTGTGCTTTCAACTGCCCAGACAGCAGCCATGTAGGGCAGCTCTAGCCTTCCTGCAGAGTGTCCACTCTGTCCCTTTTTCACATGGCTCCTGAGATTCTTGTTGGCTTTTGCCTGCTTCATGATGTCATTCTCCCTCTCAGCCAATCAGCACCTGATGGAGTCTTGGGGTTCCCCTGGAGCTGACTAACCAAATTTGCCTCAGTGTTCAGCATCTCTGATCTTGGACACACATGATTTTTTATTCTGAACCTAACAAACCATATTCCATCTCACATCCAATGCCTATACTGTATTCATATTCCCATGTTGACGATGTAAGGAAGGGAAGAAACCTGAACATTATTTGTTAGACAGACCACTACACTTGGAAGAGTTGACACAATGTGGCATAAAAGGGAAAGCTCTGAACCATGATCTGGTGCCCTAACTGTGGCCTTAGCTCTGACATTGTCTAGGGTTGTGACACTGGAAAGAGCATTTCCTTTTTCATTAAATGTGTCTTCACCTTCATTGGTGAGATGACGTGCTAGAAGGCTTTGGGGCTTTGTAAGTTATTGTCTTTAGGAGCACGGAAATGGGGAGAGAGAAAGAGGAGAGAGAGACACACACAGAGAGACAGAGAGAGATATCTGGGTATGCAGAAATGAACACTCAGCTCCAAGATGCTTTATGTCAGCAGCTGCCCTCCACCCAATGTTCAACTTAGCATTTTGAAGTTGATGCTGATCAATACTAGTTTGGGGTATGGGGGAGATCAGCTACCACATGTGCCACACTGTTCAATCAGTAGCCGAGCCTGGCTGACTCTTACTAGATAGATGTCCCTTTCTGCTCTGTGGCTTCACTGTGTCTTCCCTGACACTGTGGGGTAGAAGAAAGTCCTCTTCCCCTGGCAGATCAGGACTGTTTGTTACCATCAAGGGCACAGGAGCAGCTGTGCTCCCTCACACTGCACACTGGGTCAAAGTCAAGCACCTTCCTGGTGGAGGAGGTCACCCAGTTTTAGTGAACGACAACCCTGGAGACATTCCAAACAAGCTCTTAAAGAGTTTAGTCAGAGCCTGGTGGCACACCCCTGTAATCTCAGGCCTTCAGAGCCAGAGGCCTTCAGAGCCTGAAATCAAGGAGTTTCAGGAAATAAAACAACACTCCTCATGTTTGGAGTCTTCTGTCTAAAGCTCTAAAGAGAGGAGTGAGGAGCGCAGGGCAGTGAGGAGGCTAATGCTCTGGGAGAAGCAAGTTTGGGCTGTTTACAGAAGGCACAGGCCACCTGGATCTGGAGACCATGAGAAAATAGAAAACTAAGGAGAGAGAAAAAAAAAGAAAAAGGAGAACATGGAGCATGGAGATATTACCACAGTAACAGGTAGCTTGGGACTGAATGCTGAAGGGAGCCAAAGACTACTTAAAGATAAATTTAAAAAGAGCCTCAGAATTCCATGAGGACAATGTGTCTAAGAAGCAATGGGCACTGGAAATGGGTTCTCAGATCTGCCATCCGGTCACTTTCTATCTGAGAGGATGCTGACCTCTCCTGCTCCCTTTTCCTGACATCTGGGGATTCTAATACTAGATACTTTACAGGCTGTTGAGAGGATAAAGGATCAGGACTGGATGTAGCTCATGGGCAGAGTGTGTGTTCAGCATGCTTGAGGCCTGGCCTCCATCCCCAAGAACATCGGGAAAGAATAACAGTACAAAGAATGGAATCCATCAGCTCAGTCTCCAAAGCCCACCCCAGCATGGGTTACAGCTCAGGAAAGTTGACCATTTGCAGCACACTGCAGAGCCTGCAGGAGCTCACCAGGTTGAAGAGTGTCCTTTCTAGGTGCCTCAGTTTGTCTGATTGTCTTCCAGGCATCTCCATTGCTGTGTTTCTTTTCAGGCTACTTGCCAGGCAGCTGGGCTGGTCTCAGTCTTCCTTGCAGCTTGCCTTCTCTGAGCCTGACTCTCCGAAGTCTTTATTGTTTACTACTGGGAGGGAGGGGCCTTCGCACTGTTGCTCACAGTGGGGAATTGACAGTGTCGTCCTTACTAATCATGTTCCAGGAAACTTCCACACGTGAGGCGCCTTCCATTAAAGACACAAGGACAGATGGTGGTCTTGCTTGGCTCAGGAACCTCACAAGTAGGAAGGAGACTGAGTTCTCAGGTTGTGCCCACGTGGCACAGCTGTTAGACAAAGGAGCTGGCAGGTAAGTAGCGTGTGTCCACACTGTTGAGTTTTATGGCTGTCCTTTCTCTACTTAGGCAGGCGTTACAGGAGCATTGCTGGTGTGAGGCACAACCGAGATTCCTGTGCTCACCATGCGGCCTGTTGAGTGGAACAGGAAAGAGGTTTCCTTCTTAGCCTTCACTGTGATCACAGTCACCAGTGACTGTGGTCACCACCTGACTGTGTGACTCATCAAAGCAAGACTTCCTGAGCTGTCCACCATTTTGAGTAGTCATATGAATACAAGATTTCCAGGCTGTCATCAGGGAATGACTCCTAAAGACCCAGGGACAAGAGCACTGGGTGACTGAGGAAGGGGATGATGGGAAAGGTCTTATCAGTCACATCTACTCTGTACTTTAGTATTCCAGGATTTAAAGAGTTGCCCATGACTCTGAGGAGCTTGGGGCCCTGGAGGGATTTTCCTGACATAATTTCTTTGACCTTCACAGGGCAGTGTGCACTGAGAAGGGGCCTCGACCTCCAGTTCTGTTCTGCAGAAGAGCAAACTCAGGGTAGGGATGAGCTCAGGTTCCAGTTTGTAGTAACACCTTCCAAGTTTTGTAACTACTATTTCAGACTTCTAGCTAGAGCATGGGTTTTTTTGTTTTTTTGTTTTTTTGTTTGTTTTGTTTTTCCATTTAGATGTACAGAAGTCAGCGTTTTGAGAGCATAGTAAGTTATCCACTCCATTTCCCCAGTGAAATTTCTGACACACTAGAGCATACTTCTTGCTTCTGTGACTGATGTGTTAGAGAGGTTAGAATCCCTGGGTGAAGCCTCTCACTAGGTGACAGCAGCACCCCTGTCCCTAGCTCTGACAAACCTGTGTCTCCAGACATGACCTAAAGCTATCTGAGGAGGTGTGTTGCCCTGACTGAGACCTAGGTCCCTATATAAGCAGAGCTCCACATTGTGACTTGAGAGGGGAGGAAAGAGACCACTATCTTAATGATCTGATCTGAAGTAGAGGAGCATGGGCTGTTTCCTCTAGATTCCACTGGACCACTAATGCCATCCACAGCCTCCTGAGTGCTGGAATGACACTCAGACCACTAGAGTTTGCATTCAAGTGCCTGTGTTTGAAAAGAGCCCTTAGGATCCAGCAACAATCACAGGCTTCTCTTTTTCCAGACATGATGATGAAGGTAGACAGGGTTTTTAGGGTGTGCCTCTTCTCACTCCAGGAAGTTTCTTTACACTAGACTTGCACACTGATCACTCTGTAGTTACAGGTTTTCAAGGGGTTCCCATGCTCCTACACTTTGGCTTAGAGGAGACCCTCTGTGGGGTCTGCTCTTGAGAAAAGTCTCTTTGTTAGCCTCTAGGGTGACCATAGCATCCTTTGGAATCTACATGAAGTTCCTCTCGATCCTGGGTCTTCAGCATCCTCTCTCGGCCCCGCCTTGTAGGCATGACTGTTACCAAAGCTTCAATGGGGGTTGGAACTTCCAGGCCAAGGCTGGAATGGCTACCCATTACACACTTGTGTGAGTCTCAATCTGAGGCAAGAGACTGAGGACCCAGCACATGTCCACAACCCAGAGTCCAGAGCCTAGAAGACCTGCAGCCTAAGGACAGAGGAAGAGCATGCATGTCCCAGGAGAGGCACAGAGGTAATCTTTTCTGTTCCCTGCAGCTCCTGGCTGGCTGCATGCTGTCTACCTGTGATGAGAGTGGACCTTGCCCACAGAGTCCAGGCACCCACATGCATACCAGTTTCCTTAGAAATTTCTCATGGTCACATTGAGAGATAATGCTCCAGTCAGGTTGACACTAAATTCTGTGATGACGACTTACAGTCAGCTGTGGCCAGAGGTTGGAGAAGAGGCCTTATGTCCCCTCTGTGGTCATCAGGAAGAGAGCATCATGGGAGGGATCCCAATGGCTTAGCATTTATGTTCCCTTTCATAATTAGACTTTTTAAACCAATGGTTGTTCAAACTTTTGGCTTGAAGGAATTATTGTTCTGCCTATGAAGAGTGTTCCATCCACATAAACACAGCAAAATATGGCAGTCTATACAAGGGACATGGAAGGCGGACGCTCTCTATTTGCCTGCTCAATCTTGCTCTTGATAGCAAATCCGTTCCTTCACAAGCATTAGGGCCTACTTCTTCGAGATTCTGGTATACACTGAAGACCACCTGAGACATCCCACCGTGTGGACTGAACAACAACTGAATTCTTGGACCCTCTGTTGGTAGACAGGCATTGTTGGATTAGCTGGACCACAGCCAGAAAGCCAGTCTAATAAATCCATTTAGATAGATGATAGATAGACAGATAGCTATGCAAATTCTTTCTATATGATCTGTTCTCAAGAACCTAGACTAATACAGTGTGTGTGTGTGTGTGTGTGTGTGTGTGTGTGTATGTGTGTGTGTGTGTGTGTGTGTGTGTGTAAGTGTATGTTTGGGCGCTCATTTGGGTCCCAACCTGAGTAAATTTAGAATGTCAGCATTAAAATAGGAATAAAAAATTTCATAAATATTTTTAAAGTTTTCTTCCTCACACTTCGGGTTTTCAATGAATTGCCAGTAGTAAACACCTTTGACTCAAGGAGTATTGTCCTATTTATGTTATTAGTGTAGTCAAGCCTACGCAGACACACCCTAGAAGACATTAACATAAATTTGGTTTATTCCTCATGTACAGTTTAGTCATTACAATGATATCCTTTCCTAAAATTACATGAAAGTAGGTCATACTGATCTGTGAGTTTCATCTCTGGTTAGTAAAGTAATATCACACAGTCACTTTACTATAGGAAGGGTAAATGGAGAGTGGTCTGGTTGGGAACTGGCATTCTACAAGGGGAATTTAGATTTCTCAAAGAATCATGAATTAACTTTCTCTTACCTTTCCCAAAGGAACTTTGAAAACAGCAAAAGGAGCCCCAGGCATCTGCTGTGTACTGCGTAGTCTTTCCACCTGTGAACAAGGGTCAGTGGTTAGCCAGATTGCATTCAGGGATTGAAGGTGTCTTTATGATGGACAGCCAAGCCCACATAGCATGTCCTTTCTCTCTGCTCTGCCTTTTGCTGTTCAATCTATACACCTCCTTCTAATAACCACTCTGATTTCCTTCCTCCTGTTTCCACATCTTGAAATAGATACAAGGGCAGCAGTACCCACCAGTAAGCAATGGCCCAAACTAGGGATAGACAGAACCTCTGTATCCCTGATAAAACTCAGCCTGACATCAAATGCTAAGGTGACATCAAGGACATAATGTTCAGAACACTAAGTTCAGAAGGGGATTATATCAGAAGAAGAAAGGGCCTAATAGGTTGGAAAGGGTAATAAGAGATAGGACTAGGGACAGAAGAAAGTCAAGAAGTATTTTCTCATACTACTTGTGAAATCCATGCCAATTTGTGGAATCTAAATTTAAATATATGTACTTACATACATTTATATGCACACACGTACATGTGCGTGAACATATAAGGTGGAAAATTTGGGACAAAAGAGCCAGCAGGAGGTGCAAAGGACAGAGAAGAGTGTAGTGGGAGAGTGAACAGGAGCAGAGTGTAACGATCGTGTGCATGAAAATATAGGAAACTGTTTTCTACACTAATTGCAAATATGAATGAAAACATTGTCACAATGAATACATACACACTGACTAAAGTGCTCAAATTCAGTACTTTCTCCACACAGTGGTTCCAGTCTCCACATAACTGACATCAATTCCATCAGTAGAAAGTTCCAAGTTCTTATAGGAGTAGACAACCTGAAGTTCGGTCATGCTAGGGGGCAGTGTGGAGAGTAAGAGCTGAGCTGGTTTTTTATTGAGTATGCCTGAAGCATAGAAAGTGAGGACTGAGTGGCAAGGGCCAGGCTGGAGTCACAGAGGAGCCTGGATCAGTAGAACCATGTGTCATAGACCATGGCAAGGAGGAGGCTTTTCATTTAAAATATTTTATAGTCTTTGGGCTGTCTCCACACTCTATTTCAGCTCTTAAGAATTCACCATAGTTAGGGTTAATGTGTAGAAAATGCTGGGGAGGGAAATAGAGTAGGTAACTGGACCCATGTGGCCTCTTGTGCACTAGGTCAGGCAAGTTCTGCCCTGGGACGCTGAAGCCTGGAGGGACGCTGCCAGACTCTGAGGATATCCAGGAGATACAGCGCAGGACTTCCTGAAGTCTGGGGATGGGCATGGACAGTCGTGTCTGCCTCTAGATAGTGCTCATTGAAGAAGCTAAAGGAAGTGCTGGAGTCTGGGGAAGCGGTTTTTAGGTAGTGCTTGTTTGTGGACCTAACACTAAGGACTTGCCGAATACGGGGATGGGGAAGAATCCAGTCTGGCCACGCCTGGCTTCAGCAACTCCTTATTTGTGGAGAGAGAACTACAGACTTTTGAAATTTGGGCAAGAGAACAGACAGTCTCAAGAAGGGGGTCACCAACACCTGTGAGGAAAGTCGCAAAACCATCCAGAGGCAATGACAGCGAAAACTCCCTCAAGTGACTCTCTCCGCTGGCGTCCTTGAAGTGACTGAACATTTTCAGCTAGTACCTAGGGCTGGGTGTCTTCAACTCAGTCCGGATCCCTCACACCTTCAGCTCCCAAATAACGACCTGACTGCTGGTCTCGAGCTTCCTGGTGCACATGCGCACTGATTTGCAGAGAAGCCGTTGAAAAGCAGAGGCAGAAGAGCTTCTGTTTCCAATGGGCTTTTGTCTCCGCAGCGCCCTCTGCAGCTCGAGGCAGGTAGTGCAGATATGCTCGGTGGCGCTCCCACCTGCAGGCGGAGCTCCAATTCTGCAGACCAGGAAGACAAGTTCAATGCTCCTCCCACACTGCCCCACAGGCCTCTGTGTTCTTTGTGTGCATTTTGAGCATTGTTCATAGTATTTCGTTTCACACACGTATAGTCTCTTTCTGAACAAAAGTAAACATTATTCATTTACAACATGCCCCCAAATGATGTGCATTCATATCCATTCTCATTGTAAAAGGCTCAGAGAAGTTCACTGACTATAGTCAATATAACTAAAAGTGACACCGTTTATTTAACTGTCCAGTATCGACAGATTCCTGTCTGGGACGTGTTTGGGTTTGGTTTGGTTGGGGTTTTCATCTCTTACAGAAAGTGTCTTGCCTTGAACATCATGAGAAGCGAAGATGTTAATGTTTTTAACAGTCCCGTCGAATTTCGAAAAATGGTATCAACCCATCCTTCTGTTGAGATCTAGTTTCCCTGTTCTCACAGACCAGGCATCATGCTAGCTGTGCACAGGATGGCCTTATGTTCTAGTAAACACCAGAGAGAACAGAGAGCAGAACTCAAGGGCAAGATTTCACAGCACTGAGCAGATGGTCCTGTGTCTCCTAGAAAATCTGAGGAGCTTGGGGCCACAGGAGGGATTTTCCTGGCATAATTTCTTTGACCTTCTCAGGGCAGTGTGCACTGAGAAGGTGCCTCACCCTCCAGTTCTGTTCTGCAGAAGAGCAAACTCAGGGTAGGGATGAGCTCAGGTTCCAGTTTGTAGTGACACCTTCCAAGTTTTGTAACTACTATTTCAGACTTCTCGTGGAACCAAAGGACAGGACATCTGACGTCAGAGCAATGGATTAAGTCCCTAAGTAGACTGTAGACACTCACGGTAGCCATTAATAAAAATGTTTAGTTTGTGATTTCTGAAGGTACCTTCCATCCACTCATGGTAACAGTGACTGCATAAGCTGAAGGAAAACTCAATTATTTTTTAAATGAATGAATGAATGGGCAGATGACTGTTAGTTAAGCTTTTGGGTGATAGTCATGTTTAAATCCACATCTCTTTATAATCATGAAAATCCTCCGAAAATGAAAAACAGATCAATATCAGTATACTGTAATTGGAAAGATAAAAGCCATAAATGAACAGAACAAGGTTTGTTTCCAATTGAAGAAATTATAAACATAAATTAGGCACATTCCAAAGTGACATTAATTTATGAAATAGTCCTTTGGAAATTATACAAAATAGTATAAGCCTCCCCAAATGATATGAATGCATATAGGCACAATAAAATAATATACAAATGTGGCATAAATCTATCAGGTGTCACAAAACCCAATGATCCTTTACTTCAAATCTGGAAGAGCACACAAAATTAATTTAAGAACATGTGTTGTGGAATAGAATAATTGTTTAACTAAGTAAAAATGTGTTAAATGTGTTTGTATTGCAGAATAATTGTTTAACTATGTAAAGATGTATTGTAATTGTTTTACCTTTGCCTGCCTAAGGCACCTGATCAGTCTAATAAAAAGCCAAAGGATAGGTGGGGCTGGTGAGCAGAAAGAAAAGGGGAGCTAGCCAGCCAGCAGTCAGTCAGATGGGGCCCAGACTGACAGACACAGAAGAAGCAAGAAAGCAGGATGGACAATATGTAAATGAGGTAAACAAGCCTTGGGGCAGTACATAGATTAATAGAAATGGGTTCATTTAAGTTTTTTTTTTTTTAAGCTAGCTATGAAACAAGCCTAAGTTAAGGTTGAGCATTCATAACTAATAACTCTCTGTGTCACAATTTGGGGACTGGAGTTCCAAGAAAGCATGCTACAAATATGTTCATGCAAATTGACCCGAGAACACTCAGATTTTAATGGACTGTGATACAAAAATTGATCATAAAATACTCTCAAATGGGGGGCTGGAGAGATGGCTCAGAGGTTAAGAGCACTGACTGCTCTACCAGAAGTCCTGAGTTCAATTCCCAGCAACCACATGGTGGCTTACAACCATCTGTAATGAGATCTGGTGCCCTCTTCTGTATACATAATAAATAAATAAATCTTTAAAAAAAATACTCTCAAATGGATTTGAAGGAAACATCAAAACAATAATTCCATATGATGAAGATGGATTAATCCCAGAGATGCTATTTCCATATACCCAAGTTAATGAACATAATAATCAAAGAAATAAGCTCAAGACTAGAAATCATATATAATCCAACTATAATTAAAGGATTTATTAATCAGCTGCTAGCAGGGTGACAATCTCTGAGCCAAAACTTGAGATTTCTGTAAGAAGGGGGATGAGAAAATTTTAAAGGAATTTTAAAGACAAAACCCCAAAGAAGACCTTCTACATCCACACAAACAAGCAAAAAGCAAAACAAAACAAAACAAAAACAAAACAAAACCAAACAAAAGAACCTGGTCTGTTCTGCCATGCTAAGTGATCACAGCAACCCAAGACAATTCTTGGGTTTCTGCCTCACAAGCCACAGAAGCTGAAAAAGAAGTTAGTCATATCATAACAGGTGGACGGCCAAGGTTGCACATTTCTGGGTGAGGGTTACTGAGTCTCGGTTCCCGGGAACTTTCCAGGGACTGGAGTCAGAGACAAATGGCTAGTGGGGACCAAGATAGATGTCTAGATTAAACCGGAGTTTCTTTAGCCGTTACACTTTCATGATACAAGCCTGGAAGATGCTTGGAATAGAAGCAACATATCTCAATGTAGTGAGACAAACCAATAACAGTGTTACACCAAATGGGGGAAAAAATCAAACGATCATTACTAGAATCTGGAGTAAACTAAGGATGCCCACTTCCTCTGCTCTCATCCGATAATCTTCCTGAAGTCTTAGCTACAGGAATAAGATAAATGAAGGAAATGAAAGGGATACAAATAAGAAAGGAAGAAATCAAAGTGTCTTTGTTTGCACAGAATATGATTCTACGTGTGACACTGAGACTCTACCAGAAAATTTCTAAGAATGATCAACACTTTCAGTACAGCACTAGAACAAAAATGGACATAAAAATTAGATACAGAGGGTGCGAGATAGAATTGAGTGCTTGAACTTTGGGCAAAACATACTTATCAAAGCTGATGGTAGAAGCTGAGGACCAAGACAGGTCACAAAGTATTTGCTTAAACAGCACCAAGCATAGGGACTGGATACTCAACTATGTAACCACCAAAGGTCAACATGAAAAAGACCATCCATATGTCGTGTTTGGATCGGGAAAGCTCACACAACTCCCTATGTGTCAGGTTTAGTCCTCAGCTGAGTTTTCTTACTAGGCTATGGGTTCTTTAAGAATGTGCCTGGCCTTTGGGTTACTGGGGGTATGCCCGTGAGGGCCCAAGCCTATTTTTTCTTTGCTTTCTCATTCTCTGTCTTTATATAGGCAAGACCTCTTGACACTGACCCTGTAGCTAAAGATGTCTCTTGCCTTTTGACCCTCCAGCTTCCACCTCCCAAACCCGGAGATTATGGGCCCAAAGCACCACACAGGTGATGAGACTCTGAAAAGAGAGAGACAAGGGCTTGTGTGTGCAAGGCAAGCATCCTGCCACCTGAGATGCATCCCCTCTCTTTTGTCCAGGGCATGCAGAAGTGAGTGGGGTCCGCTCAGTGTTCCTTGTGTTTGATATCCTCTCTCACTACAGGACAAAAATCCATAGGACCAAGTCACTGTGGACTGAAGTGTCTACCACTATGAGACAAAGTAGACCTTTCCTCTTTATACACTAGCTATCTCAGGTGTTTTCATACAAGAAAGCTGACTACCTTGCTGCATTCTGCTCAAGCTCATTATAACACTCACCCTTACTGAGGGAGCTGTGGATTCTCCTGACACCCATGAGAAGAAAGAGAGACTAGAGACTAGACTGACTTACAGAACTTTGTAGAGAGGGGGAAGTGGTGGCACGTGCCTTTAATGCCAATGTTCAAAATGCAGAAGCAAGTTGATCAGTCTCTGTGGGTTTGAATCCAGCTTGGTCTACAAGGATACTTTGTGATTTTAGACATAGGTCTAAATAGGGCACTGAGCTAAAAATACAAAAGCAAATGAACACAAAACACTCTTGAAAAGTTTTCAAAATGTTAGGCCCTGTCTTTATACTGCCAAATCTTCCATCAATAAATACAAAAAGAATTCATATGTTATAATAAGTTCTGGAAACTTTGTTGGCAAGATGATTAGGGGGCTATCCATACAATAATTATCTGTTGTAGAAATCCCCCAACAAGCATGCAGAGAATGCAAAATCAAGATGTGTCCATGGAACAATTTGTGCAAGTAAAAAGAGGAAAAGAAATGAGTAGAGAGGGATGTGAGGGTGACCTGAGCAGCCCAACTCAGGAGGTAGGGCTCAAGGGCTCAAGGAGATGGAGTGAGAGAGCTCCCAGAGTAGAGGCTTGGACCTCAGACAACTTCACTCAGGAAACTTGGCTGTTTTTCAACAGAGTTCTGAGAGGAGCCTCTCCCCCTTCCCTCATTTCTCCCACCCTCCCCACTGTTTGTTTTTATGTATATGGGCATTTTCCATGCATGTATAGATGTGCATCATATGCAAGTCTGGTGTGTGAAGAGGGTAAAAGGGGGCATGGGATCCTCTGGAACTGGAGTTCCATTGAGAGGACCAAGCAGATGCCATAACAGGCTGCTCAGTCTTCTCTCTGAGATCAGGCCTCAATTTCAGTTTCCTGAGACTGGATAGGCAGTTTCTGAGGAAAAGCCACAAACAGTGGGCAATTAATCGCTGATGCTCCTGACAACAAGGATAAGGGAGATAGGATACACCAAGCCTGGGCCCCTGAGCCAGCCCCCACAGTCAATATGTGCTAGGCCAGTCAGCCTCCATAGCAGTTCAAGGACAAAGCCAGAGTCTTGTGTAGGCCTGCCCCAAAATGAAAAACTGTACCCTGGCCAGCCTCTAATTAACCCTGGCCAATTAGAATGTACCGATATGATTGCCACTTGCTTGAGCCAATCATATCTGAAGTGACCTACCTGCCTTAGGATCTCACCTTGGCTATGCTTAAAAGGTGCTCACACATCTCTCTCAGAGTCTTCACTATCTTGCCTTTGTGTGAGATGGCAGGTCTCAGGATGCTGGAATAATAAACACTCTCTGCATACATGGATGGTGGTCTTTTGTGAGACATCTCCAGGACCCTAACAACATGTGGTTGTATATTGTCATGTGGGGGCTGGAAATGGACACTGGGTAGTCTGGAAGAGCAGCTAGTGCTCTTAACTTCTTAGTTAGCTATCACTTGGCCTCCTCAAAGAAGTCTGAGTCATTTACCAAAACTATACAAGGCCCAAAAGAAGCATTCAATGATTTTTTTGCAAAGATTGACTTCAGTTGTAAATAGAATAGTATCAGATTCAGAAGTAAGACAAATATTAATCAAAACTCTGGCTTTTGAAAATGCTAATTCAGAATGTGAAAGGGTGATAAGGCCTTTAAAGGCAAGATCAGTACCAATAGATGGATGGATTAGAAACACAGGTGATATTGGATCTCATATTTATAATGCTACTCTAATTGGAGAAGTAATCTCTAAAAGTTTTTAAAAAATCAAAATATCAGATATTTTAATTGTGGTAAACAAGGTCATTTGAAAAGAGGATGTAGGCAAAGTGTTCCTAGAAACAATGTTCTTTTCCAGAGATAATCCAAAAAGAAGGCCCCAGCCTTGTAGAGTATGCAGAAAGTATGGCAAAGGCCAACACTGAACTAATAAATGCAGATCAACAATGGACAGGCAAGGTAACCCTTTGCAGTCAGGAAATGTCCTAAGGGGCTTCCTGCAGGCCCCAGTAGCAAATTTGATTTAATCATTCCCTGTTAGCATTGGAGAAACTCATACATAGGGCAATTAGAAGATTTAATGCCTGTTGTTAAAAATAACACTGCTCTGGATGTAATCAAGTACAAAACAGAACAGCTTCAGTAGATAAAACAAAAAATCAGGAGAGACCAGAAAAGAAGCATTTTGACCAACTGCTATAAATGGTCAGAGACCAAAGCTAAAAATACAAATAACTGGTATTGAAATGGAAGGTTTAGTAGACACAGGAGCAGGTGTTACAATAATTTCACCAAAATCTTGACATCCAGATTGGCCTCTTCAGGAGGTAAATAGTCAGTTTCTAAGAATTGGAACTTTATCTCATTTAAACAAAGTTCAAGATGGGTTAAGTATATTGGGCCAGAAGGACAAATAGGAAAATTAAAGTCATATGTAGCTAATATAGCCATGAATTTTCAGGGACATGATTTGTTGCAGCAATGGAAAACACAAAATAACATTTCTCCAATCTCAGAAACAAACCATAAAATAAAGAATGCTTCTGAGAAAAATATTAAAAGGTATTATCAAGATCAGTCACAGACCATTCAGATTGTACATAAACAGGAATACAACAGCTGTTGGTCTTTCAAAGTTACCAACTGTCCTTCCTTTAAAATGGTTAACTGGAGCTTTCATCCTGCCCTGGAACTCCCATCTGGACTAGGGGTGAGTGCCTGGGGTTGTAGTCAGGGAGGCAACCACCTCTGGGTCCCACCCCTGGGAGCCAGCCATCCTGGGAGGACCTGCCCAACTTGGCCTCAGTTTCTGGCTATTTGTTGGGCCCTGCAGGAAGGCTCCCTTTTTCCAGGACTGCAGGCAGATCCTGCAGTCTCCACACCCTGCCCCCACACCCATTTTCCTGAGATCCCAGCCACTTCCCGAGACTCAGAGATGAGCCCCCAGCTCCCATCCACCCCAGAACTCCTGTCTGGACCAGAGCTTCCATCCTGTCCTGGAACTCCCATCTGGACAAGAGGAGATCCTATCTTGACAAGATAAGGAGACTCCAGGGACTTCCTGAGACTCAGAGTCCAGCCCCCCAGCTCCTATCCAGCCAGCACTCTCATTTGGACCAGAGCTCCCATCTGGCCCAGAGCTTCCATCTGGACCAGAGAGAGGCTCCCTATATCTGCCAGCTCTGTCTGGACCAAGTACACTGATAAGACCAAGAATGAACCCACAAGGAGATGGGCAGACTTCAAGGCAGAAGTACATACAACAAAATAAACAGCAATACAGCATTGCCAGAACCTAGCCCTTCTCCAACAGCTAGACCTGAACATCACGGAATGGAAGAAGAAGAAGAAGAAGAAGAAGAAGAAGAAGAAGAAAACAACCTTATAAGTAACATCATGAAGAGGCTAGATAGAGCCTTATATAGAAGAAATCAAAAGTAAAGTGGAGGAATAGACAAACAAAAAATGGGAAGAATGATAATAAAAAACTAGAGGAAAGGACAATTAAAGCAGAAGAAAACAATAAGTCCCTGAAAGAAAATCATGAAAAAGCAAGGGAAACAGTCCAAGACCTGAAGAGGGAAACAGAAAAAAATGAAGAAGACACTAGCAGAAGGAATGCTGGAAATAGAAAATCTGAGTAAACAAACAGGAACTTCAGATGCAAGTATAACAACAGAATGCAAGAGATGTAAGAGAGGATCTCTGGTGTTGAAGGTACGTTAGAAGAAATAGGTTCATCAGTCAAAGAAAACACTAAAACCAACAAAGTCATGACCCAAAATGTTCAAGAAATTTGGGACACCATGAAAAGACCAAACCCATGAATAATAGGGATAGAGGAAGGAGAAGAATACCAACTCAAAGGCACAGAAAATATATTTAACAAGATCATAGAAGAAAACTTTCCCAACTTAAAAAAAAGAAATGCCTATGAAGATACAAGAAGCCTATAGAACACCAAACAGACTAGAGCCCCCCAAAAAGTCCCCTTGCCACATAATAATTAAACAACTAAATGTACAGAAAAAAGAAAGACTATTAAGGGCAGCAAAGGAAAAAGGCCAAGTGACTTATAAAGGCAAACCCATCAGAATAACACCCAATTTCTCAATGGAGACTTTGAAAGCCAGAAGGACCTGGACAGATATAATGCAGACACTAAGAGACCATGGATGCCAGCCTAGACTAATACACCCAGCAAAACTTTCAATTATCATAGTTGGAGTGAATAAGACCTTCCAAGATAAAACCAGATTTAAACAATACTTATCCACAAACCTAGCCCTACAGAAAGCACTAGAAGGAAAATTCCAACCTAAGGAAGGCAGATACACCCATGAAAAACACAGGCAATAGATAACACCACAGCAGTAAACCCCAAAGAAGAGAACTACACACACACTACCACCAAAAAATAAAAATAATAACAGGAGCGAACAATCACTGGTCATTAATATCCCTTAATATCAATGGACTTAATTCACCTATAAAAAGACACAGACTAACAGAATGGATACAAAAACAGGACCCATCTTTCTGCTGCATACAAGAAACATACCTCAAATTCAAAGACAGACACCTCCTAAGAATAAAAGGCTGGGAAAAGACTTTCCAATCAAATGGTCTTAAGAAGCAAGCTGGTGTAGCCATCCTAATATCCAGCAAAACAGACTTCAAACTAAAATCAATCAAAAGAGACGATGAAGGGCATTACATACTCATTGTAGGAAAGATCCACCAAGATGAAGTCTCAATTCTGAACATTTATGCCCCAAACACAAGGGCACCCACATATGGAAAAGAAACATTACTAAAGCTTAAATCACATATAAAACCCCACACATTAATAGTGGGAGACTCCAACACCCCACTTTCACCTCTGGACAGATTGGCCAAATTGAAACTTAACAGAGACATAATGGTCTTAACTGATGTTATGGCTCAAATGGACTTAATCGATATCTACAGAACATTCCACCTGAACAAAAAAGAATATATCTTCTTCTCAGCATCCCATGGAACTTTCTCTAAAATCAACCACATACTTGGCCACAAAGCAAATCTCAACAGATACAAAAGAATTGGAAATAACCTCCTGTGTTCTATCAGACCACCATGGTTTAAAATTAGATTTCAACAACAACAACAACAACAACAACAACAAAAACTACAGAAATCCTAAATCTCATGGAAACTGAATAATGCTCAACTGAATCACTGATGGGTTAAGGAAGAAATAAAGAAAGAAATTAAAGACTTCCTAGATATCAATGAAAATGAATATACCACATACCCAAACTTATGGGACACTATGAAAGCAGTGCTAAGAGGGAAATTCATAGCACTAAATGCCCACATAAAGAAGCTGGAGAATTCTCTCACTAGTGACTTGACAGCACACCTGAAAGCCCTTGAACAGGAAGAAGCAAAGTCTCCCAGGAGGAACAGATGCCAGGAAATTATCAAATTGAGAGCTGAAATCAATAAAATAGAAATAAAGAGAACAATACAAAGGATTAATGAAACAAAGAGTTGGTTCTTTGAGACGATTAACATGACAGACAAGCCCTTATCCAAACTAACCAAAAGACAGAGAGAGAGCATCCAAATTAACAAAATCATAAATGAAAAGGTGGACGTAACAACAGACAATGAGGAAATCCAGAGAATCATCAGGTCATACTTCAAAAACCTCTACTCCACAAAACTGGAAAATCTGAAAGAAATAGACAATTTTCTGGATAGGTACCACATACCAAAGTTAAACGAAGACCAGATAAACCATTTAAATAGTCCAATAACCCCTAAGGAAATAGAATCAGGCATTAAAAGTCTCCCAACCAAAAAAAAAAAAAAAAGCCCAGGACCAGATGGTTTCAACGCAGAATTCTACCAGATCTTCAAAGAAGAGATAATACCAATACTCTTTAGATTGTTCCATACAATAGAAACAGAAGGAACATTGCCAAACTCCTATGAGGCTAAAGTTATCCTGATACCCAAACCACACAAAGAGAATTACAGACCAATCTCCCTCATGAACATTGATGCAAAAATACTCAACAAAATATTGGCAAACCAAATCAAAGAACACATAAAAAAATATCCACCATGACCAAGTAGTCTTCATCCCAGAGATGAAAGGATGGCTCAACATATGAAAATTTGTCAATGTAATACATCATATAAACAAACTGAAAGAAAAAAAACCTACATGATCATCTCATTAGATGCTGAAAAGCCTTTGACAAAATCCAGCACCCTGTCATGATAAAGGTCTTAGAGAAATCAGGAATACAAGGAACACACCTAAACACAAAAAAGGCAATTTACAGTAAGCCAACACCCACTATCAAATTAAGTGAAGAGAAACTCAAAGCGATTCCACTAAAATCAGGAATAAGACAAGGCTGTCTACTCTCTCCATACCTATTCAATATAGTACTTGAAGTTCTAGCTAGAGGAATAAGACAATAAAAGGAAATCAAAGGGATAGAAATTGAAAGGAAGAAGTCAAACTTTGACGACTGTTTGCAGACAATATGATAGTATACATAAATGATGCCAAAATTTCCACCAGGGAACTCCTACAGCTGACAAATTCCTTCAGTAAAGTGGCAGGATAAAAGATCAACTCAAAAAAATTAATAGCCCTCCTATATACAAATGATAAAAGGACTAAGAAAGAAATTAGAGAAACATCACCCTTTACAATATCCACAAATAATATAAAATACCTTGGGATAACACTAACCAAACAACTGAAGGACCTGTATGATAAGAACTTTAAGTCTCCGAAGAAAGAAATTGAAGAAGATCTTAGAAAATGGAAAGATCTCCTATGCTCATGGATAGGTATGATTAACATAGTAAAAATGGCGATCTTATCAAAAGCAGTCTACAGATTCAATGCAATCCCCATCAAAATCCCAACAAAATTCTTCACAGACTTGGAAAGACTAATACTCAACTTCATATGGAAAAACAAAAAACCCAGGATAGCTAAAAGAATCCTGTACAATAAAGCAACCTTTGGGGGGCTTCACCATCCCTGACCTCAAGCTTTACTATAGAGCTATAGTAATAAAAAACACCTTGGTACTGGTGTAAAAACTGACATATGGACCAATGGAATCTAATTGAAGACCATGACATTAATCCACACACCTATGAACACCTAATTTTTGACAAAGAAGCCAAAACTATACAATGGGAACAAAAGTATCTTCAATAAAGGGTGCTTGTATAACTAACTGGATATCAACATGTAAAAAATTACAAATAGATCCATATCTGTCACCATGCACAAAACTTAAGTCTTAACATAAATCCAGTTACACTGAAGTTGATAGAAGAAAAAGTAGGAAGTACTCTTGAACACATTGGCACAGTAGATCACTCCCTCAATATAACACCAGTAGCACAGACACTGAAAGCAACAATTAATGGGACATCCTGAAGCTGAGAAGGTTTTATAGGGCAAAAGACACAGTCAATAAGACAAAAAAGACAGCCTACAGAATGGGAAAAGATCTTCACCAACCTCACATCTGACAGAAGACTGATCTCCAAAGTATATAAAGAACTCAAGAAACTAGACATCAAAATACTGAACAACCCAATTAAAAAATGGGCTACAGAGCTTAACAGAGAATTCTCAAAGGAAGAATCTCAAATGGCTGAAAGACAATTAAGGAAATGCTCAACATCTTTGGTCATCAGAGAAATGCAAATCAAAATGACTTTGAAATACCACCTTATACCTGTCAGAATGGCTATGATCAAAAACACTAATGACAGTCTATGTTAGAGAGGATGTGGAGCAAGGGGAACACTGCTCCACTGTTGGTGGGAGTGCAAACTTGTACAGCCACAGTGGAAATCAGTATGGCACTTTCTTAGAAAATTGGGAATTGATCTACCTCAAGACCCAGTCATACCACTCTTGAGCATATACCGAAGGAATGCTCAATCATACCACAAAGATACATGCTCAACTATGTTCATAGCAGCATTATTCATAATAGCCAGAACCTAGAAACAACCTAGATGCCTGTCAACTGAAGAATGGATTAAGAAAATGTGGTACATATACACAACAGTGTACTACTCAGCAGAGAAAAACAATGAATCATGAAATTTGCAGGCATGATGGAACTAGAACATATCATCTCGAGTGAGGTAACCCAGACTGAGAAGGACAAACATGGTATGTTCTCACTCATAAGTGGATACTAGATGTAAAGCAAAGGACAATTAAACTGCAACTCGCAGATCAGATATGACTGTATGCCCAGACTCCAGGGACAGCAAGAGATATCTTCCTGTCCCCTTGGTTCTGGTGCATAAATGAAGGTGGCCATTACATGTTCATCTTTGTCTGGTCATCTCTGACTGTGTGGACTCACTGTCTTTTTACATTTTCTTTTGTCCATCAACTTACCTGGCTGGTTTTAAGAAGTTTCTAGGTACGCTTTTTACTGCATAGGAGAGGGATTGAATCATGACTGAAGCCAAGAAGGTCCTGGGGTGACTGGGTTAGATGCTGAAAAAAGACCCGAGGAAATATTGCCCTCAACTCTACCAAACTGGAACCCCAACACTGATCAAGGTAAGGGGGAACTAGACACCTATCACTGGAGCCTCCTGACCAGAATGTGAGCAGCATCTAGAAACCAACTAATTCTCAAAGGTATCTGAGGTAATAACTCAGGGAAATCAGGATATCCTGCTGCATTCCTGTATCATCTCCAAGAGGCTTACTGGGCATTTACCCCCATTGATCCAGATGCCCCAGAAACCCAGCAGGCTGTTTATACTGCTTTAGTCATCCAGTCGACCCCAGATATTCACAGGAAGTTACAGAAAGTAGAAGTCAGGGGGTGAATAGGTCACAGTCAGTAGAAATAGCTCAAATGACTTTTAACAATAGAGGTCCTGGTGAGAAGACAGGAAGCCAAACAAAATAATGGGGACTACATTTAGAGAAAGGCCCAATCAAAATCAAAAGCACCCTAAGCAACCAAACCAGCCTCAGGTCAGGTCAGAGAAGGACCAATGTGCATATTGTAAAGAAAAAGGACATTCCAGCTGGATCAGATTGATGGGGCCAGGTCTCCATACTAATGAGCCACCAGAAGTCTCTGGTCACAGGAAAAGCAGGGGATTCCTGAAGGATACAGGTGCAGCCCATTCAGTGCTAACATAACGCCTGGGCCTTCTTACTAAGAAAAAGACCATCACCCAAAGGACCACAGGGACTGAAACTTACACTTGGACCACCAACCAAGAAGTAGGCCTTGGACAAGATACTGTGACTCAGTTCTTGTTATTCCAGATTGTCCATAACCCCTGATTGCTAGAGACTTGCAGAGAAAACTTGGTGCCACCATCAAGTTCAGTGAGAATAAAGCCAATCTGGACCTAGGGAGTCCATAGTCAGCTATCCTGGTCACTTGCCCCTCACCAGAAAAATATCAAATGACGAAAAGGAATACAGAAAAAAATACTGAGACTGGCCAACTCCCTTCTAACAGAATTAATACTAAAGTTCCCTGGAGTATAGGCAGAGACCAGTCCTCTGGACTGGCCTCGAACTGGCAGCCAACTGTTGCTCAGCTCTCAAGCTCAGCCTTGCCTATAGGGGTTAAACAGTGCCCGCTAAGGGCAGCTAAGGTGGGTATTAGAAAGCACAGCAACTGCTTTAGGGGTGCGGGAATTTTGGTCCCCAGCACTGGCCTTGGAACACTCCACTGCTCCCTGCAATTGAGCCTGTTCAGGACTTAAGAGATGTAAATAGGAGAGTGGAAATTATCCACAAGAGTGTTGCAAACCCTTACACTTTGCTCAGCCTATTAGTCCTGGACCTGAAAGATGCCTTTTTCTTTCTACCCCACAGTCCTGTGAGCCAACCTATATTTGCTTTTGAATGGACAGACCCTTAGTCAGGGTTCAGTGACCAACTGACCTGGACCCGACTACCACAGGGGTTTAAGAACTCCCCTACTCTGTGTGAAGCCCTTAATGCAAATCAGCTTGAGTACCTCCAAGGGCACCCAAATGACACCCTCTTACAGTATGTGGATGATCTCCTCATGTTGTGTATGTCCCAAAAGAATGCCAACAAGCTACTGAGGAACTGCTTAAAATGCTTTGGCAACTGGGCTACCACATGTCTGCTAACAAGGCCCAATTATGTTCCAATAGATAACTTATCTGGGGTATTGCTTAGAGAGTGGCAGCAGAACTCTGTCCTTGAGCAGGATCCAAGCTATCTTGAATATTCCCGAGACACAGGATAAAAGGCAGGTGAGAGAATTCTTGGGTACAGTTGTATACTGCAGACTATGAGTACCAAACTTTACAGAAAAAACAAAACTATTATACCAGAGTCTAGGAGAAAATGGCCTCCTGATCTGGGAAAACCAAGAAAAGGAGGCATTCCAAAAACTCAAAGAGGCTTTGATGTCAGCCCAGCACTCAGGCTACCAGGCATTACCAAGCCTTTCCATCTGTATGTGGATGAACGACACAGGGTGGCCAAAGATGTACTGACTCAGACTTTGGGACCCTGGAAAAGGTCTGTTGGCTTGTTTATCTAAATGCCTAGACCCTGCTGCAGCAGGGTGGCCACCTGCATCCAGACTATTGCTGCCAGGCTCTATTGCTAATGGAAACTGACAAACTGACCATAGGCGAGATAGTGTGTAGCTTGACCTGCTGAAGGGGTTCCCTGGCAGCGGGAGTCATCCTTTCCTTGTGCTTTGTGGAGCCCAGTGCCTATGGTGGGCTGAATGTCAGGCTCTGCTGCCTCCCCATGGGAAGCCTTGCCTCTTTGTAAGAGGTGGGGAATGGGGCATGAGTTGGGGGGGGAAGGCTGGGGGGTGGGAGGAGGGAGGAGAGGGGGATTTGTGGTCGGTATGTAAAAATGAATAGAAAATTTCTTAATAAAAAAAAGGGATGGGACCCACCCCACCCTCTTTCCTTTTAAGCGATCACATGCGCAGATCAGAAGCCATGCCCTAAGACTTATACCTCAAAGCTAATCGGTAGAATGAATTTCCACTACAGATTTCTCACACCATGATGGATGAGGTACTAACACTTGACAGACAAGGCCCACTGAGCCTTAACAGTGGCATGCACAGCATCACACAGCTATCCAACACTGAGCTGCCTATAAAGGAGACATGAATGGCGCCACCTACACTGGAATTATCGTTCTGCTATACCCTCCTACGCTTACATTTTTAAATCAGCCATATTATTTTCAAAAGATAGTAGTCCAAATAGAGAACTGTCAAAAGTTGAAGAAAAGGGAGCATATAGGCTGAAGATGTGGATTAGTGTGAAGAGTGCACATCTAGGGTGCACACACCCTGGTTTGATCCCCAGTGATACATAAAACTAGTGTGACTGAGTGCTGGAGTCAGGAGGCTCAGGATTCAAGGGAACCTCTTGCTACATCACAAATGCAATGATAAGTTGGGGTATATGATACACTTGTTGAGACAGAAGAGACAGAGACACATACGTACACAGAAACAAAGAGGAAGGAGTGTGTATTGAAGAGGCAGTGATGAGGCACACCTGTGATCCCAGCCACTCGGGAAGCCGAGGCATAGTGCTTCAAATTTAAGGCCAGCACCGGCCACACAGTACCATGGTAAGCAGAGCAACACAAAGACCCTGTCTCAAAACAACCAAAAGCTCATTTAACAATGCCATTTTATTTCCAACGTAGAAAACATATTGCAATGGTTTGGGTGATGGGAGTTAATGCCAGTAGAATTGACCAAGGTGGCCTTTGCTCTGAGTGCAGGGCCATCCTCCTCGGCTTCTGAGAGGCACCTCGCCTCATGCTGCAGAGAGGTGAGACATCCAGGTGACCCACAGTGCTGACAAAGCTGGGATCGCCTTGTCAGCCCACCAACTGGAACCTACTCAGCAGTAATAAGAGTCCTCAAAGCTTGGCTTGCTGGGCTCTGTCAACCATAGAGCATCCCGAGAGGACCTACCCAGTGTTCTCAGCAGCATCACCCTGTCTCATTCTCCTAGGTCTTGCTGACCAGGATGCTCCTGCACAGAAGGTCAGGTCTTCCAAAAAGCTACCTGGTTCTTCAAGTAACTGTGTGCCTCTTTATCACTACTTTTACTTAAGTGTGTGTGCAGATGACTCACACATTATATGTTTGCACTTGTGTGCTTAAACAGGTATGTCCTTGAATACATACACGGGTATGCTCAAACTTGTATGTATGTACCACATGTATTCCCTCAAATGTCAATTCACAGATGCAGTACACATTGTGTTTTGGAAACAGGCTTTCTCAAGGCCAGCAAGATTGATGCATCTGAATCAAATGGCGGTTGTGGTGGTGCATACCTTTGCTTCCAGCTATTGGGAGGCAGAGGCAAACACATCTCTGTGAGTTCAAGGCCAGCCTGGTTGACAGGGCTAGGGCCAAACAGAGAAACCCTGTCTTGGAAAAAACAAACAAAACCAAAACATAAATCACAGCAGCAAAACAAAACAAAAAAGGAGATGCACCTCTCTTCATCTCCCAGTGTTGGGGTGACAAGCTTCAGCAAGCCTGCTCACCCTTTTTCTTGCATTCTGGGGAACAAATTCCTATCTCACAAGGAAAGCAGGGAGTGCAAAAACAGACAGTCACTGTCCCAGTCCTCTAGTGCTTCTGAATATCACCCAGGGTGTCCATTTCACACCCTTGACTCGCTGCCCAGTCATCTAGCCTTATAAACAACAGAGCCAGGCACAGCAGTGTGTGTCTATGCAGTTTCTTCATGACCATCCACTGGTCAGCAGAGCTATGAAAGATATTGTGTTCCTGTATTATGATAATGGGGAAAAGGAATGAAAGATGGAAGGACAAAATCATGTTAGATGGGTATAGTGGTGCAAGCCTAGCCCCCACCCCACCCACCAACCCACCCAACCATCCCAGTTGTTGGCACCAGGTGAAGCAGGGACCTCAGCCAACCAGTTGCACCAACACGGAACTGGTGTGGAAGTGCCACAAGGGGGCAGCACAACACCAGAGTTTCTGAAAGGTTGCAGAGCCAGCAGCCTTCCTGCCTTTCTTATGCTCTCCAAACCTTCTTCCAGACTGCCCCCCCACAGGATCAACAGGGAGCACTCAACAGGGAGCACTACTCACACAGCTACCCAGTGCCCCCCACAGGGCCAGCAGGAAGTGCTTGTTGAACAGCTCCCTAGGGATGAACTCAATGCTCAGGCCAATTCCAGATGTGAGTCACAGGGAAAAAGATTACTGCACTGCACATCTAGATGTCCGACTTTCTTCTCTGTATCACAAAATTCTTCTGATTCACACGGAGTAGGTGGTTGTTATGGGCTGCCTGCCATGTCACTGTCTTCTCAGATTTGAGCATTAATACTTGTGGGTAGGTGTTGTTTGCTTTTAAAATAGTGTGTGGTTCCTCCTAGACTGACCTCCAACTCTCCATGTTGGAAGATGACCTTGACCACCTGATCCTCTTGTCTCCACCCTCCAATACTGGGATTCTCAGCATGCTCCACCTGGTTTTATTTTACACTGGACAATAACCCAGGGACAAGAACCAGTGTGCATGCAAGGTATACGGAACACTAGTCCTGTTGTTCACTTTGTGTGTTTTAGAGAGAGAGAGAGAGAGATCTCACAGGGTCACCAAAGCTAGATAGACCACTGCTCCTTATATAGCCCAGGCTGGCCTTGAATTTATGACTAGTCTCCTGTCAGAATCCTGGGATTATAGGCATACGCCTTCACCCTGTCTCTAGCAAGTAGTCTTATGAAAAATGCACAAAATCCCTGGAAATGGCTAAATGTGAAGGTATGAGATCCCCCGAGATGGTGAGGGGACTAAACCTTCAAGCAGTGGGGGTGAGGCTCCATCTCATAGTGTCATCAGATGCAGGTCTGAACATGGGCTGGTTGAGGCTTGTGTCTTCCATCCTGTCCCTTGGAGCTGCAAAGAGGGTTAGATGAGACCAACTTGAGGGCTGCTAGTCAGAACAGTCCTTCAAAGCTGCCTGGCTACACAGGTGACAGTCCAGGGACTGCTGCATACTGACCTGAGTGACCTTGGGACTGGGACAGCCTCCTTTCCCTCCCTCCTGCCCAGATCACAGCTCACCAGCTTCAGAAGAGCAGCTTCCGGATGCTGCTCTTGTTTA